>NC_044498.1:45088535-45163535 GCF_902362185.1 Chanos chanos | reverse complement strand
AGTGGATTTACCATTATGAACTCAGATCAGCATGAGGTAATAAATTTATTCTTTTTAATCATATTACTATTGAACACCTACTCACCTTACTCTCTTTCTCTATGTCAGTCTTCAAAACTGCCTCTCTCTGGAGACTCAGGTTAACAAAGGTTTAAATCAATATGCAGCTACACTCCAAAAGTAACTGAACACCTGTGTGTGTGTGTGTGTTCCCGCCTCCGTTTTTTGTGCTCTCCATTCCTTAGCTCTGTTTCTGGAGCATATCCTAAATCGCTGATAGACTTTGAATTTGTGTGTGTTTCCACAGCAGAAAGCTGACCTCCCATTCTCCAATAAAGAAGTGTTCAGAGAATCACTGATGTGCCCAATCTGCTAAAACAAAAACACACACACACACTCACAGCATCTTTCTATCATATGGAGAGGAGCTAATGCAAGCTGTTACCCTGAGCTCTCTGAAGGTGTAACACAGGAGGGAGAAGGAGAGAGAGAGAGAGAGAGAGAGAGAGAGAGAGAGAGAGAGGGATGAGCAGAGAAAATAGGCAGTGCTGACCAAATGAAAACGTGTTTGGAACGAATGTGGCGTAATGAACACTGTAGCCTGAGGTCACCTTGGGGAGGTGTCAGGTACAGAGAGAGAGAGAGAGAGGGAGTGTGAATGAAAATGATGTGTGTCTCAGTTGTTTGAGTATGCGGACAGACTGATGACTGCTTGAATAAATGTATTAAACAGCCATCAGGACAGAGGGAGAGAGT
The DNA here is from genome assembly GCF_902362185.1 of Chanos chanos. Classification (NCBI taxonomy): domain Eukaryota; kingdom Metazoa; phylum Chordata; class Actinopteri; order Gonorynchiformes; family Chanidae; genus Chanos; species Chanos chanos. The sequence continues at coordinate 45,162,779 of NC_044498.1, read as the reverse complement.
GTGGGGTGTGGAGAAACTCTGTAAACGACAGAGCTAAAGAAAAAGCACAGGGGAGACCACTGAGCACTGCAGTGCACACTCCACCGTGTGTGTTAAGTCTATATTATAATCAAATCTAACAGAATTACAACCACAATGATGTAAATGTAGGCTTTTGTGTGAGTGTACACACACACACACACACACACACACACACAGTGCTTAAATCACCTCATTACATCATGCACTGAGAGAATATTGACAGATGATTCAGTTAGGTCCTTCACTTCAGACCCTCACTGTCAGGCTAATTTATGGGTTCATCAATAAAGAAGTAGGTCTCTGTGTGTGTGTGTGTGTGTGTGTGTGTGTGTGTGTGTGAGAGAGAGTGAGAGAGAGAGAGAGAGAGAGAGAGAGAGAGAGAGAGAAAGGGGGATGAAGATCTTATAGCTATCATACGCTTGTATGTGTATGCTTTATCCCCCCTGACAGCCATGAGGCAGTAAAAATGTATATGTCATAAAGTATTCATCACCACATTATATGTTTTATGAACTGATTCATTGATGAAAGTCCGTTACAGCTCAATATGTGGCATATCGTTGAGTATTAAACTAAAATGAAACAACTTTATAAAGTAAATTGGCTTCACTTTATTAGCATCCCTCATACGGTACATAAGGAATACCCCAAGAATGCTTGAACTATCTTTCTTTCTTTCTTTTTTTTTCAGCTTTATTTATCTGGGTCAAACCATGTTATGTTACCCTGGGCAACCTGATTATAATCTGCAGAGGGATCCATCTACAACCGTGAAATGCTTTTATTACGCCACCAGCTGAATTCCCGCATTTTGAAAACATAAATTCACACACACACACACACACACGCGGACACACACAGACTTCTGGGAGAAGGCCAGTATTGTGATGTGTAATTAAATCTTGACCACCAACTGCTCTGAATCCCATCAAACGGGATATTGGTCATCAAACAAGCGCTTTGATGTGTGTGTGTGTGGCAACACATGTCCACAGGTACAAAGACACACACGCCCTGAAACACAAACCCAACAAACTCCGCTCTTCTCCCGACAGTCAGAATGTCCTACTGGCTGCATGGGACTGTGTGTGCACGCGAGAGATTGCGTTAAATTAAGAAAAATGCAATCGAGTCAAAGAAATGGAAAACAGATAGAAAGACAACATACAGGTATTTTTTTTTTTTTTTTTTGTATTTTTGAGTACAAAATTAGCTGACGATGTCTGTCAGCCATGGTTACAGTAATTATTAAAGGTCATATCTGAAGATGCAATGTTAGGAGAGGCCAAACCTTCCTCGGCTCGCTCTCCGAGCCTGCGTAAGACAAGGGCTGAAGGGTTATTTCTATTTACTGGACAAGAGCTCTTCCCATTGCCAGACAGACGAATGGGGTTAACAACTAAGCGACGCACCAATAACCTTTTCTAGAACATTCCCATTAACCTTCAGCAACTCTCTCAGTGACACTGAAATCATCCCCCTGAAAATCCTTTTACAACGCTGTAACAACACACCTCTAACCTTTTATGACACGCTACGGAGGCATCTAGACAACCCGACCCGTTACTCTTACGGAACCTTCCAGAACAGAGAACTAGTTTAAAGCCTTTAAAGCCCTCGTTTCAAGTGTTTGGACCTTAAGCAACGAACAGCTTGTTTCTGCTGTGACAGGTAGTGATGCAAAATGCTTCTCCAAGTTGTTTTCATTATTTTTGTTTCTCTGTGCAGTTTTGAAATCTGAAATCAATTTGTAATACTGAAACTGCTGCTGCGCATTTAGGATGCACATTTAAACCTGAAAAATTTGAATTTATGGTCTAAATTTTAATTTTAAAAATACGACGAGAGTTCTCCTTGTTTTCACAGTTTATCCATTTCCATTTTACATGTCTTAGAAGTATTAGAGAGCATGTACACAAAGAAATCTATCTGTTTATAGCGCACCAGATGAAATCAGTTCTGTCTTTGTTGCACCGGATGGCTTTAAGAGGCATAAGAACGCGGCTAATTCTTTAGCTTCTGCTCTGGGAATCTTTTTTTGTCAGCAGTCTGCCAATGGCTGTGATCCAGCATCAGACACACTCTCAGCAGCTCTGACAGCACAGTACGACCGTTTTGTCATTGATTTTCGGTAACGGAAAGGTTTTCACGGTAAGAATGACATTTTTTTTGACGTGATGCTGATCCACAGAGAGGCTAGGTGTTGCCGTTTGTGAGTATACAGGAATGAAATGGTTATGCAAAGGCAACGTGGTTAAGCAATGTTATCACCACATTACTGCAACACTCTTCTCAAAGCATAGTAAACCCCCCCCCCCCCCTCCCCTCCCAAGACACACAGGTACAATTACTACCTACTGGTATTATTACTGCTGATTACATATTAAACAAGAATACTCTGCCCCAGTGCTCAGTCAGACACAGCTTCTAAAGCTAAACTCCAAAAACTTTCAAATGCTCAGCTGCTCATATGACCATCGCCATGGTTTCAGGTACTGACCTCTCGTCGCCGTGACGCCCAGCAGCTCTGTTTGATCTTCCACACGACAGCTGCCACAAGAAGCAAGGACAGGAAACAGCTGGCAACAAACAGGGAGAGCAGGAAGTGAGGTGTGCACGCAGAACCCAAATACATCCCCTTTCTCTTACAGTTACACTTTCTAACCCACTGAGTCTCTATATCCTCCTTCACAACACTGAACGCTTCATATCTCTTTATTGAGCATTTCATATCTGATAATCTGATATCCGTTTTTTTTTTTCCTCAGACATGCACCTCTGTTTCAGTGAGTGTGTGTGTGTGTGTGTTTAGCGGCTGCAGTAACACTGGAGTGATGGTATGACAGTAACCGTGGGCCAAACAGAGAGAGTCTATATTCACTGAGGTAACCACAGTATTCCCAACCCACAAGGACCAACACATTAACAGCCCTGAGGCAACAGTATATACTGCTAACGCTACAACATACCAGCGACTCACACACACACACAAACACACACACACACACACACGACAGAGTTCATGTTTAATATATGAGACAGTGGTATAAAGCAGCAGGTGAGTGTGAGATGTTGGAGCGTCTCTGTTCCCATGAGTACACCCTCGTGTTCCACGTGGAGTTCCTCTCACCCATTCAGACTTCGCTCAGGGTGCACGCATGGGCGCGCGCTTCTCGGCTCGAATGAATTGAATGGACGTTGCGAACGCTTGTACAGTGGGAATATGTAACTACGTCGTAGAAAGTAAAGAGAATACTGGAGTAAGTCTCACTAACACTTACACACCACAAGGGCATCCGCATGCGCGCACACACACACACACACGCACACACACATTCACACGCACACACACCCACATACAATATCCAAGGCCGAGAGAGTGCAAAGTCGCTGTAATTCATCATAGTGCCTGAGCTGACAGAGCTAATGATGAGGAACCATGGCCAAAGACTGTACACTCTGCCAGTGTGTGTGTGTGTGTGTGAGAGTGTGTGTGTGTGTGCGTGAGGTAAAGGATGTAAGGGCCAATCTAAGTGACTGTCCCACTTTCCTACTTTGCCAAGCCCAACTACTCAATCAATACAAGCAAGAACAAACAATTGTGTGTAATTTCAGTGTGTGGGCCAGAAAAACATGTGAGCTTGAGAAAGAGTATGTGCGTGCGTGCCTGTGTGTGTGTTCTCAGTAATGTGTTTACGAACAGAGGAAAAATTCTGCGTTTTTGTGTGTGTGTGTGTGTGTGTGTGTTCTCTATGAGTCCACTCATGCCTGTTTCCTGAATCGATAACACATTACTCTGGTCCTTTAAAGAAGTGAATCAGAGCTCTGAGCCATATTGTATTAAACAACAAACTCCGTCTTACACACTTCACACACACACACACACACACACACACACACACATACACACACTCCTGGCGAAGCTTTTTCATACTGTATTGGACATACAGCCCTGAAGTAGCAAAAAGATGAGAAAAGTATTTCACTGAATGGTCATTCTGTCAAAGTTAGACCTTACTTTTTTTTTTTCTGTGCCTTGTTTCTTAAGGTTGCGTGAAGGAGAAGAGGCTTTTGAAGGAGAAAAGACTGTTATCGTGCGACCTGCGTGTTTACTTCATACCATTTATGATCTTTATTTTGTGGTTATTTTTGGGAGAATGATAAGGTTTAATGGAACAGGGGGAAGACTCTTACCTGAAAAACGTGACAAAGAACTGCACCAGATCCATGAAGTTACTGTGCTGAGAGAAAGCAATCTGAAAAAGACAGGATAAGAGAGTAGGAGAAAGAGAGAGTGGGAGAGAGAGAGGAAGAAAGAGAGGGATGGGTTAGATCACAAAGGATTCCATATAGAGAAAGAAAACGTGTGTGTGTGTGTGTGTGTGTGATAAAGGGAATCCTCTGCTAAGGATACATAGTCAAATAATTTGTGGTCCTGGTTGGACCAATACTGCCCCCCACTGATTCAACAGCAAAAACACACACAAACATGTACACACACATGCACTGGCATACGCAAAAGAACAAACACAAACCTAACAATAACGAACAACTCAGACTCATTACTGCCCATGCCCACGCACACACACATGCACACACACACGCGCGCATGCACACACACACATTTACACTTATTATGCCATGCAAAGGTTGGATTTACATATATTTTGGCAGATTGGCAGATGAGCAGAGAGAGAGAGAGCGAGAGAGAGAGAGAGAGAGAGAGAGAGACGCAGTGAAAAGAGGGTGATACTCTGTATTTCCAGTATCACTACTGCTTTAACACTTTGCCCACAGAGCCTAAAGACAGTAATGAACTTCCCTTCACCCTCTCCTCTCACTTCACACAGAGAAAAGAGAGAGAGAGACAAGACAGAGAAAAGAGAGAGAGAGAGAGAGAGAGAGAGAGAGACAGACGACAGAGAGAAAAGAGAGAGAGAGAGAGAGAGAGACGACACAGAGAAAAGAGAGAGAGAGAGACAGATGACAGAGAGAAAAGAGAGAGAGAGAGAGACGACACAGAGAAAAGAGAGAGAGAGACAGACGACAGAGAGAAAAGAGAGAGAGAGAGAGACAGACGACAGAGAGAAAAGAGAGAGAGAGACAGACGACAGAGAGAAAAGAGAGAGAGAGACAGACGACAGAGAAAAGAGAGAGAGAGAAGACACAGAGAAAAGAGATATGACATAGAGAAAAGAGAGAGGGATGACACAGAGAAAAGAGAGAGAGAGGCGGTAGAGGAAAGAGAGCAGGGGACAAACAGAGAGAGTCATAGAGACTAACTGCAGCGCTCAGGGTGCCGTCAAATGAGGTTGAGCTGAAGCACAGTCGTTTCCACTTTCAGGGGGAAAAAAACCCCAAAACAAAACAACAACAACAACAACAACAAAAAACAAAAACCAGTCCTCACATATGCAAACTTCAAACAGACTTTGACTGACGCCTCAACTTTTCCACGTCCTTTTCCCAAAAATCCCCAACCGCTATTGTACTGCTACAAGAAAAGCAGGCAGCCAAATAATACAACTGCCAGCACTTCCATGAACCTGCAAGACATCTGAATATATCCTCAAAATTCACAGCTTTTAACAGGACGCATGTCACACCACTCTGTTAACTGATACACTAAAGCAAAAGTCCATTTACTGTATTCACTACTGAACCACTGTAGTTGGTTATGATAAAAACTGTGCCCAACGGGGTAGATTATACCACTGAACAGTGCCTCACTCAACAAATAAAGCATGCATTATGCATAGAAATGCCCATATTTGCACATATTTTTTTTTTATAAGTGTACACGGTTTTGTTTGAAAGTCAGCTTGGCTCGCTATCTGACCGTGGGAACACAGTTGTAAAAATCTGACTCCATCTGTTAGAGGGTTTATATTTTGCCTGTTGTGTCTCAAATTTCGCTCCCATGCAAGCTGTGTTTTGTGCTTAAGCATCAGAAGCCAATTTGGACTTTGCTGAGACATTGTTGAGACTTGCTCCACATTTAGAGACCTAAGCTGAAGGGGAAACTCAGAACATTTGGTTCGAGATTCTTCATATTAATGTGCTGAAAACCAATTAACAGAATAAACAGCGGTTAATTATGGGAAAGCCATAAAAAGTTCTCATCAGAAAGAAATTCCTTGAGGCGGAGCGAGGACCGTTTTTTCGTCGGAACGTTTTCACCCGCAAACCAAGTATCAAACGGAACATCTACCGAAACGCCAAACAAAAGTTCCACCAAAAGACATCAAATCATTTCAACATTTCCTGACAGCAGAGGAACAAACCCGAGACAAAAAAAAAAAAAACTGCGAGTTGTGGTATTTCATGACCCTGCATACCTTCCCTCAGCGGTCATCTTAAAAACATAACACACGCAAAGATCCTGGGGGAGAAAGAAAATAGAAAAAAGTCGTTTCACACAAGCTTTTTCTCCCCCCCCCCCCCCAAACGTTGAGAATTAAACTTAACAGATTGTGGTTACAGAATCATGCTGTTAACTATCTTTCTGTGGAGATCTTTGCTTTAACTGCACAGGGCAGTGCAGTAAATCAAGAGCTCATTCAACTTCATGGCCATATGGTCCTCAATATGCCAGCAAAAGAGACAGACAGTTGAGGAATTGGAATAAATGAACACATGAGTTCTAGTGGTGAGCCTAAGACAAAGCTCTCCAGTAAACATTAGCTAAAGACATCAAGTTTCTAATATCATCCTCTTTGACATTGACTGTGTCTACCTCAGTCTTAAATCAGAGCTTTCACTCCAGACTGTTATAAAAAAAACAAAAAAACAACAACAACAAAAAAAAACACATTTATGTCTAGAAGAATAAATGCTCACATAATTTGGAAAAGATTAACCCCTGTAATGTCTGAAGGTCTTATCAATGTACACAAAGTAAATAGCTTTCGTTTTTTTTTTTGGTTTTCGCTTCTTTTTGATCGATTTTACTTTTCTCCTTTAGGTCATTTAATATCTTTTTCTGTATCTCTGCCATTGTATTAAGTCGATGACTGTCTAAAGAGATTACATAGTTAACCATTTCTCACACACACACCTCCAGCTGTCCTGCATGTTTATGTTCTAGTATGACAGCATTCAGTCAGCATACAGACTTTAGTCCTTGGCATTGGCATTTTAAACTGCATTGTTTTGCCTTTTCTTGAAAAAAAAAAAAAATTAACAGATGTGCATAAATATGCAAAGATCTGGAATTTGAAACTTGCAGCATGGATCTTTTTCTCCTGGTAATCATTAACCCTCTAATGGTCTTGGTAGAACTGGCATGTAAACCAGTGACATACACCAACCCTGAACACAAGTCCTGGCCTTAAGAACTGGAAAAAAATGAAGACCAGTTTATTCAAGAAAACACCAGACCAGGTTATCCATAAACAGACCAGACCAGATTATCCATGAAGAGTCAAATTCGTTGGCGTCAAACACAGGAGATTCACTGACCGTTTTCTGACACAGAGCCGCTAACTCTGAACGAGAGGGTTTCTGTCCCTGGGCCAAGTCATCCCATCATCGGTTTTGGTTTTAACCTCCTCTGTCTTGGCATGTCACCGGAGGATTGGTGTCCACCCTCCTGTGCACGTCCAAACCTCTGGCGTTTCCATTCTTTATTCTTTAACAGGGATGTGATATTCATGTAGCACTATCCAGACTAACACTATCCAAACAACCAAGCAGAAACACACAGATGGAGAAACATCCCCTGTAATTAAATCAGGTTGATGACTGGCAGGAGATAAATCCATTTCACCTGATCTCTGTCAAATCTGACTGCATTTTAATTGGATGGGGATACGCACAACAGAGAGACAAGTGGAAAGCTGTTCCCAGCATGCATTGAAAAACAAGGGATATTGGTAGTGCTGACACCACTGGTCACTCAAAATGACAAGGGAACATGCAAGGGAATGTGGAAACTTCATAAACAGTAAGTTCATACTAATTTGTAAATTGCAACAGATCAAATCACTTCAGTGACTAAAATAAAGAAAGTTTAACTGCGCTATACTACTGAACAACAAGAGATCATGTGTTATAAATACAACAGTAAAAAGGTATTCTTCCAGCATATGACATGGTAAAACATTATCAGAGCGCCTTACAGAAGCAGAGCTGAGTTGACAGTAACTGAAACACAAATGATTCAGATGCTTCTAGAACAATAATGAGATGCTGTTGTACTTGAAGAATAGGATATTTTTCGTCATCAGAGTTGAAACTGCATCAACAACAGATTCCTAATCCGATCATTTCAATTTCGTGCTGTCACTGTCACTAACCTTGTTTTACGATCTTTTTTTTTTTTCTGTCTATCTCTGTTCCTCTTACACACAGACATATTAAAGAAATGTGAAACTCAGCGAAAACTTGGATTTGAAAAGCTCCTAGTGTATACCTCTTACTAACCAACCCACCCACCCACTAACTGCACCCCCCCCCCACCCCACCCTGCACACAGACTTCCAGTTCCTCTGGCCAAAAGCTACACTGGCAGCACAGAACCACTGACCACATGCAAAGAAAAACAGACAGAAACAGAAGGCTAAAATCCCGTCAGTGCACGCAGACGCAAACGTTCCTCTAGTTCCAGTCTCTCTCTCACACACACACACACACTCCAGTCCTTTCCCGCCTCTCTCTCTCTCTCTCCCTCTCTCTCTCAAAGAACCATGTGTTTCAACTTAACATTCCACTTGACACTCCAGCTTTCTCCCAAGCTATGTTTACACGGCAGAATTTAAACTGGTTTTTTCCCCCTTGCCTAAACTCCTGTTAAGAAAGAGTCTCCTTTCTCTTTCCCCAAATTCCCCCTCAACAGGTCCTCTGTTTCTCCCCAACATCACAGCTGCCACTGTTCAAACAGAATTCTGTGTCCGAGGACTCTCTTTTTCAGAGATGTGAGAGAAAGAGAATAGTCTCTAGCCCGAGAAAAAGCCGAAGAAAATGAAAGAAAGGATAAAAGTTACCTTTTTGCAGGGCTTTTTTATTTTTTACCCTTCCTCCATGAGCTAGAGAGAAGAAGAGACCAACAGAGCAGAGGGACAACCAAAAACAAACCCAGAGTTTACCGTCCCGTTACTGCAGGAAACTCCAAGACCAACCAGGGACGAGAGGAGCAGAGAGGAGAGGAGAGGAGAGGAGAGAGGAGGGAGAGAGAGAGAGAGAGAGAGAGAGGAGGAGGGAAATGAAGCCCAGCAAAATCACTTCCAGGCTAGACAGCAAGGCCAAGGACTACAGAAACAGAGAAAGAGACACAGAGAGAGAGAGAGAGAGAGAGAGAGAGAGAGAGAGAGAGAGAGAGAGAGAGAGAGAGAGAGAGAGAGAGGGAGAGAGAGAGGGGGAGAGAGAGCGAGGGAGAGGGGGAGGGGGAGAGAGAGCGAGAGAGAGAGAGAGAGAGAGAGAGAGAGAATAAAGAAAATAGACAAACAGCAAAGGGTGAAAAAGAGAGACACACAAGGCCTAAGCGTGACAAACCAACAAGTGCTAAGTTCCCCTAACATGCTCCAAAGTTCTACCACTACGCCTCAGACTTCATTAATCTCAACTTTCTTGACTTTTCTTGTCTGGCCTGTTTTCTCTTCACATCTCTCCTAAGCATCTTCGGAGGAATAAAAATGTTGCCGTCATGTGTCGTGACTTGGTGGGGAGTAAAACTTGAAGACTTTTATTGATGTTACTGGTTCAGCTACATGATGTTTCTGATGCGGCGGACACAGCCCAGCTCCGTTTGATAAAAGATTTAGTGGTCATTTATATGGTAGCATTGATGTGAAGTGTCATCTATGTCAACAAACCTGGTTTGAACCAGTATCTTACCCAGGGAGCGTTCTGGACAATGTCGTCCTCGGTTAGAGGGTGTTCCGATCAATAGGTGTCAGCACCACAGACACAGAATCATAGCACCGGATTAACAAAACAAGACAATGGACCACGATCTTAACAAGACGCGGATCTAAAGGTACAGATAGCGTAATCACGAAAACAAGAAACATCTTTGTTAGTTCTTTCTTTCTACTCTGACGTACCTAAAACACACATTTTTATACTCTTTTTTCACTCAAATACACAAGAGGTGTGTTTTTATGTCTCGGATTCACTGTTCGAATCCCAGCTGTGACACATTTATCAACAATAACTAAGAGCCCACATGAGCACAACTGTATTCCTTGGATAGGAGAATAGGCCAAAGTCCATCTTTCCTCTTCCTGAGTAGTGGATACTGATGGTTAGGTGGACAGTTGCAGGTAGAGTTAGGCAAATTTAACTCTTATGTAAGCCCACTTAAGTTCACAATACTACATAATTTCAATGTGTGATTAAATGGCCGACTGACTTCACATGTAAGATGGAAGCCTCCTGAACCAAGACTAGATCGACTGCTGTGCAAGGGGTTTGACCTGTAAGATAACAAGTAATTAGCCACTCGAAATAGGATGAAAGAAAACTATACACACTTACACGCTTACACACGCACATACACATACACACACACACACACACACAGGGTACGTGCTTAAAACGAGATAAAAATGAAATAAAAACGTGCCAAACCAGTGGGGTCAAATTATGACACTGTGAACAGAATAATGTGTTTTAATAATGTGGGAGGTGTGTGTGTGTGTGTGTGTGTGTGTGTGTGTGTGTGTGTGTGAATTCAGAAATGCTAAACGTACTGGTATCGTCAATGCTAAGCACAAACCAATAATGCAATAAGCAGTTAATCTGGCCCATCTGAGAGGCTCATTAACCACAGATCAAACATCTTGCTCCACACCAGAGAAAATGACCAAGCAACCTTTAAAACTCTATCTGAATTCTTATTTAGAAAACCGAGTGTTGGGCACACGGACAACATTTCAAATGCTGTCTTTGTAAAATAATTTCGAAAAGTCAATAAGCCCAGACAGCATGACTCCAAAGCAAACACAGTCTGCAATTTTGGTCCCTTTATGCCTAGATTACACAGCGTAGCGAGGACGCAGGCAGTTTGGATTATCAGTAGTCCAAGCACTATGCCGTTTAATCATCGAAAGAGCTATTTGACAGCAGTAAACGTCATTGGAACATAAACAGACCTCCACTGGCCGAACAGGTTTCAAGCCGTATTCATAAAGACTTTGATTTTAGAAGGTGACGTGGTGTCCAAATCCAGAGGCATCCAACATCCACTCCTCGTGGGCCAAGGTCCTGCTGCTTTCCTTGTCAGCCAACTACATGTGGTCTCTGATTGGCTGAGGAGCACACATACCTATTATCTAAGTAAAACTCAGTGTGTAATTAAGAGGTTAAAACAAAAAAAAAAAAAAAAAAAGCAGCAGGAGCATAGCCCACCAGGACTGGATTTCAACACCACTGAATTCATCAAATGTCAACCACTTTAACCAAACGCTCAAACATAATAAATATGATGTAAAAACCAAAAAAAAAAAAAAAAAAGGCAAAGTTATTATATTTTACTTGATGAGCATATGTGATATGAGAACAGCTTGTAAATAAGTACTTGATATTACTTACAAAATGGCTCTCTTAAAAAGAAAAAAGAAAGGAGAAAAAAAAAAAACACTTTTGTGCCCGTCGCTGCCAAAATCGAAAGGCTTTGCTGTGCTGTAGTGCGTAATGCGACAATAATTCACGAGACTGGCTCTCCGCCAGCACTGCTGGCAGAATTTCACTGACCCGCAAGATTCTGAAGCAACACACCTCCACCTGAAAGCTAACAGAGCCGAATGCAAACAGGATATCGCACAAGCGCCCGGTGGAAGACGCAAATCACGTATCACGACACATCTGCTGTCAGTGCCATATTTTGCCTCGTCAATCCAGAGCCCAAAAACTTAAACGACGTTATTTAAGCCCGTCAAAAATATCATTTTACAATTAACCGATATTTTGGGTTTATTTAATATTGAATAAAATGTGTACAATTTTGCATTGTATTGGTGGATATATTGTATGTGATTTATACGCTAAAAATGTCGTGTAATATCTCATGTGGCTAACACATGCAAAATGTTGCTTCTTTAATGATGTAGTATCTTTTCTATCTATCTGATGTCACTTATTTGAAGTAAGATAACAAATAGTTTATTAATCTGGAGGAAAGGGTTGAGGGTGAGGGTTGTGAAAAGGCTACCTGTATTTTAATTGGCCAAGTAAAATTGCTGACATAGACATAGAAGGTGATGTTGGGGTTGCTACGAAAGTCAAACTTCTCGTTGGAAAAACTGTCTTTGAACTCCTTTATGTTGTTACAGGATACGATGGGAATTTCCTCTCCAGCCTGGGTCCCAGCTGTGTGTGTAAGAGAGAGAGAGAGAGAGAGAGGAAAAAGAAAGCAAGGGAGAGAGAGAGGAAGAGAGACAGAAGATCTTATAGTTATCGTGTGTTTGTATATGTGTGCCCCCTCCCCCCCCTTCCGAACTGAGTAGAGACTGCAAAGAGGCAGTAAACATAAATATGTCATAAAGTATTCATTACCACACAGCTTTTACGTATTGATTCATTGACGAGAGTAAATTCATTGATGAGAACACACAATGTGCAATTCATTACTGCTGAATGACTCAAATAAACATCTATTCATTATTTTAAAAGCTATCTGTACATAGACGTACATGTACACACACCCATATACGTACACACAAACACACACACACGCACACGCACACGCACGCTCAGTCATACACATTCATGCATTTTTTTTTTTTTTTTTACCAGCGAAACTGGTAGCCCAGGTGATGTTGAGATTGAAGTTCTTAGAGGCATTGATGAACATGTCTAAGTCACGATTTTGCTGGAAAAGAAAAAAAACAATGATACATAATGACAAAAAGAAAGAAAGAAACGTTTAGCTGAGAGTGAACACGTGAGTTTGACAACATGTTAACTTTTGCTTTTCTAACATCACTTTTACAATTCTTAAGCAGTTCTCCAATAGTTCTACTTTACAATTCCTGTCATCCATTAATTCATTTATTCACTCATTCATTCATTAAAAAAATGTCTGATAGATCTTTGCATTATCATAATTTAAGTTGTTGTAAGGCAGCTACTTTTCCCCTGTTCTAATGTCTGTCATTGTCATTATGAAGAGATCCCTCTGACCACTCTGAGACTGCAGTTCTGACTGTGCTAAAGACCCAGCTGTTAGCGTCCCGCCACAGAAAATTCGTTTGACTGTCGGCCGTACCTCCTCAGGCGTGGCTACAAAGTTAATGGCGGTGTAGTATCGGTCATCCTCCTGGGACAGACTGAAGGTAAACTGGTAATCAATCAGCAATGTGTCTGTGGGACAAACGACACCGACAAATGATCAGAGAGAGAGAGAGAGGCGGGAGGAGATGGGCGGGTTTTGTGTACGCGGCGTAAAAGCATATCCATGCCGCTTACAAATAAATAAATACATAAATAAATAAACAATTGAGACACTGCTGTAAAGGTTCCTGTACAAAAAACCACAAACTGACTCTCACACACACACACACATACACACGACAAACACACGCAAGCACAAGCGCATGCGCAAAGCGCTCTCATCCTGTCTCACAGCAACATTCTCTCTGTAAAACGAGCAATTATGAATATGAAATGGTGTCGAGTGAACAGTGAGAAAACTGTCTAATGTGGTCTGAGCAGCAAGGAGCTTTCAAATGGCTTATTCCACTGTAATTGGAGACACACTCACAATAACATGTTCCTTTCAAAGGGTTTCCCTGGTAACGATTCTCCACCTCACACCTGAAAAAGAATAAGACATAGACAGAGAGAGAGAGAGAGAGAAAGAGAGAGAGAGAAAGAAAATATGGAATAGAGAGATTAACATTAGCAACAATACAGGAAGATTTCCATAATAAAAACAAATGAAGGGGAAAAGGAGTTAGAGAAAAAGACAAATGGGGTGAAAGGGAGAGAGAGTCATTAAATAAGACTGGCAGAAGGAGAGAGAGAGAGAGAGATAAAAAGAGACTCACAGATGGCAGCGGTCTCCTTTAATGCCCTTGGTTGTACAGAAGCACTTGCCATTGCTGGGGTTACACATGCTGGCATGGCCATTACACTTACAGGCTGCAGTACACACACACACACACACACAGAGATAGAGACAGAGGGAACAATACAACATTATGACACTTTTAAGTCAATGTGGTTTTAAAAAGAACTGATTTACTTTACAGCAGAAAAAGGCTTTGATTATATCTAACAGTGTAAAAACATTGCACTTTATGTTAGCTCTTCAGTGTAGAAGTTCAGAGCAGTTATATCATTGGTTTGTGTTTGTCCCACTCACGTTGGCAGCTGCCCCCATTGGTGGGATCGCCATAGTAACCAGAGACACAGCTTTCACAATGCTTGCCGGTAGTGAGGTCCTCACATCGTTCACAAATGCTTTCGTTCACACATGCGCTGTGTCCATTGCACTGACATGCTGTGGGACGAAGAGATAATTATGAGTGTGTGTGTGTGTGTGTGTGTGTGGATATGTGTGTGAGAGACAGAAAAAAGGTTGATTATGAAGAGTGTGTACCTGGACACTGGATGAACGACCAGTTGTATTTAGTCTCCTGAGGACACATGGATGTATTCAGTATGGGCTGAGGGGCGGGGATGAGGGAGGGGCCTGCCGATGATGGAGCATGTCCGAGAATCTGGATTGGTCCATGGTAAGAGCCCTCTATACACTGTCCCCGCCCTGTGTTACTAGGGTCAGTGCACCATCCACAACCAGGCTGGTCCAAACACTGTCCACACGTCCTATAGCCAGAGCAGTTCTCCGCTAGGATAAATACACACACACACACACACACACACACACACGAAGGCATTAAATATCGTAACAGTCATAAAACACTACTTGTATAAGTCCCGTATTACTTTCTCTTCCAGTATGAGAAGTAATTAAAGGAGTCGACAAAACTGGCAAACAGAGAGAATGACAATCTTAACAGAAGAGTGAACAAGCAGTTATGTAGACTCTGACATGGATGTGTATGTGCTTGAATGGACACATGGATGGATGGATCAACAGACTGGGACTTATTCCGACCGAGAGACATTCATGTCAGTGGACACAGAGAAGACAGAGATACTCACAGACAGACAGAGAGACAGGCAGACACAGACAGACAGGCAGACACTTACGTGGGCAGCTGTTCATGGTATACCACTCCATACACTGGCCGTAGGGGAAAGAGGCCACGTAGGCGTTGGAGTCCACACACTGCCTCATATTACTGCACCACATGCACTCTGAACTACTGCTGGTGCACTCGCTGCAGGTGGACCTCAGAGCACAGGGGGTTCGGCACTGCTTCACACTGTGGTTGGCTATTGGCAGAAAGGAAGAGAGATTGTGTAATTGTTCGTGGGTGTATTCAATGGCCATTGCACACTGTTTGTAAGAGATTTCTGACAGCATTCAAGCCAAGCTGTTAAATGTGCACGGTGTGTGTGTGTAAGTAAAACTTATTTGTATAGCGCTTTTCACAGAAGTCACAAAATGCTTTACAAGAGCATTATACAACGTAAAAAACATGCGTGTGTGTGTGTGTATGTGCATGTGTGTTTGTGTGCATGTTACCTGGTCTCTCACAGAGGCTCCCATTGATAGAGTTGACACAAGTTGCAGCTTTTAGTCCGCTAGCATTTGGCTCAGCAAGATAACCACAGAAGCCAGCATCGCTCGGTTCCCCTGGCAACCACTGCAGGGTGGAGTTAGTGAAGGGAGACATGTCCTCCCAACACCAGTATGACACGTTGATTTTCCTCAGTCCAACCCAAGGAGTTACAACCGCTTTGGACTGACAAACACAAACACACACACGCACGCACACACACAAACACACACACACACACACACAAAACACAGAGAAAGAAAGGGAGAAGTTTGACGGAGCACAGAAAATATACAGCTTTCATTTATTTGAACTATCATAACACTTCTTTCGCACCTGTTTATGTATAAATGAACCTTTTATATTTCGGCTTTTTTGCGGAGAAAGCTTGCCGTAGTTAACGAGCCGTGAAGTGAGCTTAACGAGCAGAAATAAGCTGTGATATGATGACATTCGGAAAAAAAATTACAGCGCAGTTCCGCAAGGCCGCACGTCACAAGCGGCTGCGGGGAGTCGTAAGCCAGCTGACTACTCACCAGTGAGGCTCTCTTCTGCAGCTCTTTAAGGACGAACTGAACTTTCTTCTGCGTGGTGAGAGAGGCTAGCGCAGCGTTGTGATTGCGGCAGGCTAGCTTGGCGTTGTCGTAGGATTCTTTGGCCGTGATCAGTTTGAAACACGAGTTTCCCACCAGGTGCCAACTCTCGCCACAAACATTTTCTGTTGGGGGGGGGGGGGGGGGGGGGGGGCGACAAAGCAAGACCTCGTAAATCAGGATCTGCGATTAGGAAGAACGGACAAACAAACGTACGTGCAGGTGTGCCTGGAACAACGTGCCGGAGACATAAAAACTCAAAATCGAAAACGTTGATGTTGTAAACGAGCCAACAGAAACTTGGCAACGTAAAGACTAGCACCTGCAGAAGGCTGCTCTGCTCAGATACACCTCCACGTCTCTACAATTTAAATATGCATTTGACTAAGCCAGCCTTATTACATATTCATTACATGTAATAAGCCTACATGACATGCTTATTACAATGTGTTGATTACAATTTGGTGATTTTTGTCTTCATATGAAAAAGTCACAAGAACTACTGACTGAAAACGAGAGAATTACGCATAAATGTGCAGTACTTTCAGATCTCCGACAGAACAATAAAGTGACTGGTATGAAGTGTTGTTTTAACTCCAGCTGAATTCAGAAAACAAAAACAAGCTTTGATACGTTAGTAACAGAGAGCCATTATACCAGGCAAAGCAATGCACTCCTGGTTCCTGGCTTCCCATTGGCAGTTCTGATCAGTGGTACAGCTCTTACAACTCGTCCTCTTGTTGCACACGTAAGAAGGGTTATCCTTCGGACAGGCCTCGTAATCAGATATCGCCCCCTGTTGTCAGGATGTGGAACTGTTAGAAATACACCCCCAGCCACCAAAAACCAAACTTCAAGACTTCAAAGAACAGCTTATCGCAGATTACGTGGCAATGGATTGTGACAGAACAGTGCTTTAAAAAAAAAAAAAAAAACAACAACAAATACATTGTTAGAGCCAGAGGATGTGGTATTTACACTATTCTGACTCATAGACTGGCATTTTAAGAGTGAGTCATGATTAGCTTTAGAAGAGCCCCAGTCTATATCCTGTTTATCCCAGTGTGTTCCATTTGAATCCAGTCTCATTTCAATCTGTCCCCAGTGTCTCCTATAATCCCCCCCCCGCCCCTCTGTAGTGTTGTGTCTCACCGCAGGTGCTGTGCAGTTGCTGTGACTGGAAACACACTCGGAACACCACTGGCAGCCGTTAGTGTTAGCAGTGCAGCTATAGCAGTCTGAATACTGTTCACACTTCTCCCCGTCAATGACTGGAACACACACACACACACAGACACACACACAGACACACACACACAGACACACACACAGACTTAAACAAATGCAGTGACAGCCATATTCCACATGGTAAATTATGATAGTGCTTTGTGTGATTACAGAGCTTTACGTGATAAGCGTGGAGTTGTACACATCATCACAACTCACTACCGACTGTTACAGAACATATTCACCTTAAGTCACCCCCACAGATTATGTCTACTCGCTGTTTGTCTATAACACACACACACACACACACACACACACACAGAGGACAGTTCTTACATGTTCTGGATGAACAGGAGGGCACGGGAGGGCCGACCTGCTGTGACCCAGACGTCTCCCAAGGCGAACAGGTTGCCATGGAGACGTTCCATACACAGCGCACTCCAGGGGAAAGAGTTTCACACTGCTCTTGGTTGCTGAAGGCGGCACAGCTGACAGGGGTGTACTTCAACATATCACTCAGCAAAAGGCTGTTAAATCCCCCATACACGTACATTACACTGGAAAAGAGAGGCCGACACAGAGACATACGCGAGTTAGCCTTTCACGTGCATTAAAAAAACGATTTTTTTTTTCCACTCTGAAACAAGAGCCGAATAACCTGTTCATATGTCGCTTTTTAAATTCACGCTAAAGACAGGATGGGAAAACAAGAAAAAAAAACAGACAGAGTGAGTCAGAGAGAGAGAGAGGGAGAGGGAGATGAAGAAGAGAGGGGGAGATGAAAGAAAGAAAGAAAGAAAGAGAAGCAGAGACAGTAAAGGAGAAGAGACAGGAGGAGGATGCCGCTGAGGGAACGGAGAGATAAAAGCCGACAGCAGAAGTGATGGATTGAAAGTCACAAAGACTATATGCTGTTCGCCGATAGGCTACCCACAGAGAGGTCACGGCAGGGTCGAACCCAAGCTGGGGAATTACGGGTAGGGAGCCCGGTCGAGGGCGAGTTTACATCAAAAAACCGCTCTACTGCTACATGAGCAGCTACTTGTTTAGCGCGTGATTAATGATTCCCGTTATTTTTGGCTTTTCATTTGGAGTTAATTTGCCTAATCTCTGCAGCAGGAGATTACCAGCGGATTTACACAGAGCGAACCCAGATTTAGTGCTGCGTTGCCAAGAGGTGATAGAATGAGAGAATGAGTCTAAGTAGGGTGTTCGTGCGTGAGGATTCTAATTTGAAGTTGGCGTTTTAGGTGTGCCACGAGCGTGAGCCAAAGACGCCAACGCAGAGGCGTGCTGGCTTACCTGTCGCTGAAAACGGCCGAGTGACCAAAACGATTGACGTCTTGGTGAAGATCTGGTTTGGGCAGCACTGACCACTCATCACAAGCTAGAGGAAGAAATCAGAAGCAGAGAAAACAGAGGCAGAGAGAGAGAGAGTAAGAGAGAGAGACAGAGAGAGAGAGAGAGAGAGACAGACAGAAAGAGAATGAGAACATTTTAATTTTCAACAAAAGCTTTGATGTTTTTTTTTGTCTAGAAAATAAAATTCACCAGCAACCTGCATTTCTTCAGACTCTTCAAAACCACTGCAGACGTACGGCCCTGCCCTTTGCACCATCCTGTTTTATCTCAACATGCACAGATAGCTTTGTTTCTCTCAAAGCCACGTTTGGGCCTCGTAACTGACATTTATTCCTTTTTTTTGCAAGACGTAAAACCAAAAATAAATATACAAAGAAAAAAATCAACAAAAAGCAGCATCTATTTACTTCGCTGAGAGTTAAATCCATCAAAGAGAATAAAGGGAAAAAAAAAAAAAAAAACAGGTTGAGAAAACATCTTTCAGGTTGCCTGACTGTCTCAGTGTTTGATAGATGTCCTCTATTTGTGTTTAAGCCTGTTTTCTCCTTCTCTCTCTCTCTCACACACTCTTTTTCTCTTGCATATACACAAATGCACCTAGACACACGCGCACACACAGGCACACACATACAGATGCATACATGCACACCCACACATACATACAAACACACAGACATACACATCTCTTCTGCATATACACAAACGCACACACACGCACGCGCACGCACACACACGCACAAGCTTTTTGTGAAGTTGTAGGTGAGGATTTTTTCAGGCTATACTGTTACATGATGTGGGAAGTCGCTTTCCCTTAAGTACCCCCCCCCCCCCCACCCCCCCCCCCACACACACACACACACACACCTTTTATTTCATTTCGTTTGTTTACACTTTATTTGATTTTCTACTTTTTTTGTTTTCCTTGTCAAATGTCCAATAAAAATGTTCTAGTTTACGACAGCACTTTGGTCCATATTACTGGTTTCCTGGTTTATGTAGTTTTCTTTTTTTTTTATCTATTTATTTATTTTTATTATAGGGATTTTAAAAGTCTCTCTCTCTCGCTGAGTGAAAAAATGTTGCCCTCTGCTGGCTTTCTCCTGTAACTGCAGCCCAGTCAGCGTACCGCTCAACCCGACTCGGAGCCACTCCAGCCGTAACTGAGTTCACCTCATTAAGACCAAGCAATTATCCTCAAGGGCACAGAAAAACCTTAATTTAATGAGTAATTACAGGCAAGCTGAGCCAACACGCATACGTGCAAGCAAGCAAAACCCAAAAACTAAGAATACGGGCAAGAATGGGTAACAAAAATAAATAAATAAACACCCCCCCCCCCCCCCCCCAAAAAAACAACAACAACACAGCAACAGCAAGTAAATTCAGGCCAAAAAAAAAAAAACAGTTAATGGATGTCTGACAAATAGAAGAAAGGAGATAAAAGGGGGGGGGGGGTATGGACAAAGGGGGTGATTTTAGTGAACTAATAGAGAGCGGCGTAGTGTAGGCAGTTTGGGTTGACCGCACTGGGCGTTTTTTTACGTAATTTATTCCCCAAGCGGTCTCCTTTTACAGCGTAGCAGCGGTAGCAAAACTTTCCTTTATCCTTGTCCCACTGCAGTGTCTATATCGCTTGTCTATTAACAGTCTAATTAGACCTTTTGAGACAGTGTGCCAAAACAAGGTTGGCACCAAGCTTATGCCCACTTTCTTGCCAGCTGCTAACTTGGAGAAATCTCCTGACAGTGCAATACTTTCTGATCTCAGGTTAAAGCGGAAATTCTGCGAGTGTATTGTAACTGGCCATTTGTGACTAATCCCTGTTCTGAGGACGGTGATTATCATTGATCTACAAAAACACTTTTAGTCCTCTCAGCCAAACGGAACAGCTCTGAATACAACCCAACCAATCGGTGTTAAGCCCAATCCTGCTCAAACAGTCCGCTGAGTCCAGCGCTTATCAAAGCATTTAGCAAAATGTATAAATCAGTCCAGCCAATCAACACGGTTTCTCACGTTACCCAACCTGTAGGCATAAACCTTCATCTATTCAGCCAATCAGATCAGCCCCTCATTCAACCCACACACCAGCTGCTGTGCGAGATACAAGAGTTATGTGTCAGCTCATTCACTGTATTCCTCATGCATTGTTTTCTAATTGTAGAATTTCTTTCTTCACCCGAAATTCACCACAAAACAGCCAATCAGAAGTCTTTCTCAGATCACCTGTTCATCATATTCAAAGCTATCAGTCATATACCAATCACTTGAAAATAAAAAGTCCTGTTGCTATGACAGCTCCTGTTGTAACTGGTGTGCGTGTGAGGAAGAGAGACAGAGGGTGTTGGCCTTTTGTTCACGTCTCAGTCGAATGTGCGTGAGTGTGTGTGTGTGTGTGGGATCTGACTAGTATTTCCTGCTGTGTTCCGCACCTCCGCGTGATGACTCGTTCGTTTTGTCAGGACATGCAGAAACAGTTTAAAGACCGATTTGAATTTATAACATGGAACACAGATCTAATAAATAGCCCTAATAAGCCATTCTAAGTCTGAGGTCTGATAACACAGGCTTATATTATTGATTTTTTTTAATATTTACAGAGTGAACAAACGCAGTTATCGCCGACCTTAAAATGATAAGCTATGATAACTTTATCACGGAAAGCCACGGGACCAATAACAAGTATTGGATGTTCACGGTGAACTGTGGTTGCTATGGGTTTATGAATGCGTGGCAGAGAGAGTTAACACTCACCCAGGTTGTAGGACATGAAGTCAGACGAGAAGCATTTTGCTCCGTGACTCATGGACGTGTCATTATGCGTGTTCCCGCCGAACACAAGCATGTTTCCGCTCACGATAACCGCCGTGTGCAGATACCGGAACGATCCGCTGTCCCTCAGAACCGTCCTGCAGGAACAACAGTCAAGACTATCATCGCGAGAGACGCACAGAGTTTCGAGTATCTAACAATCAGCGTGAACCACCACCTACCCCACTTTTCACCTCTTAAACTAGACAATACTGTTTAATACGGCTGCTAATTCTCACAAATTTGCCTTGGGCCAGCGCAAGCCAAAATGTTAGATTATTTTAGTTAAATATAGTGTGTGTGTGTGTGTATGAGTGAACTCACCACATGCGTTTGTCGACGTTGTATCGATAAAGGTCCCCAGCCAAGCCATACTTATTGGCGCTGAATGCTTTGTAGCCTCCATGAATGTAGATGGAGCGAGTGTGTGAGTCATACACACTACTGTGACCATATCCTCCCTGCACCAACGCCCCCTGAGTCTCCACAACACTCCACGTGTTCTCCTCTACACGGAGGAGACGGGAAAATGAAGGTATATGCAAACATGTTTAGTGGTTCAGAGCATGAGTTGATTTTATTTTATTTTTTTTTGTCCTCAGATGAGGAACAGCTGGGATGATGTAAAACAGTTCTAACACTAGAGGGAGCTATTGCACAAAAGAACACAAGTCCCTGATTAAAACACACACACACACTAACACTGTGCGAGCCCACACGCACATACGCATGCGCACGCACACACTCGCGCACGCACACACACACATACAAATGTGCACACACACACAATGTGCGCACGCACACATACACACACACGTGCGCACACATGCATACACACACACACACACACACACACACACACACACACACACACACACACACACATACTACCTAATCTACTTTTTGAGCTTACTAAACGTTAGAGTGTGTGTGTGAATGCAAGTTACTGACCAATGTTGTACTGCTGGACCTGGCTGATGTAACCATACAGAGGGCAGTGTCCGAAGATGACAAGCATAACAGGTTCTGACCCGTCCGGCTGGAGCTGAACGGCATGGGCCGAATGTCCAACCACAGCATACTGTTCTTTAGCCCGCGGATTCAGCAGAACCCATGACTGGTTCCTTATGTGGAACACCCAAAGCTCTGACGTCACGTTCCCCGAATAATCAATTTTACCACCATACATGTAGATCTTATCCTGAAAACAGAACACACACACACACTTTTCAAAACAGTTTCACAGCTAATAAGGAATAAGAGGAAGAGACTGGAAACTGAATGGAACAAAATCTAAAGAGAATTGTGAAGAATTTAGCCAAAGCAGTAAAGCATCCAGGTACATTCTGAATACCGTTTCCCAACCGGTGATACCTGAATGTTTAGCATTCCGTATTTAACTAAGCCATATGCAAACTCCTGTACAGACAAAACCAAAGCTCACACAGACACAACTACACACCTCATGAATGGCTACCGAGTGACCGTAGCGTGCGGTCACAGTGTTGACTGAAGCGTTCAGAGACATCCAGCTCTCAGTCAAAAGATTAAATCTGAGAGAGAGGGAGAGAGAGAGAGAGAGAGAGAGAGAGAGAGAGAGAGAGAGAGAGGGAGAGAGAGAGAGAATATTTTCAAAAAGTAACAGAGAAAGAATGAGAAACTTTAAAACTTTCTCTTGCTTAACATTTCTTGCTTAACACTTAAGATGAAGTTCATTTCATCTGCGTGAAGTGGAGCATTTGCACCTTTCAAATGCGTGCGCGCGTGTGTGTGTGTGTGTGAACCTATACTCACGCGGTCACCATCTGGTAGTTTGTGTAGTTGAAAACGTGTCCACCAATCACCCACATGACGTCCTCATGCACCACAGCCTTGTGCGAGGCTCTCGCCAGGCCACGCTCTCCAAACTCCTCTCGCGTCCAGAACGAAACGTTTGCCGGTACCGTCACTGAACAATCTGGGCCTGAAACACACACACACACACACACACACACACACACAAACAAAATCAATCAACACACAAACAAAACAAACAACACACACGATCATCATTGCCATTTCAAAAAACACTCTACGCTTTGGCTCTGATCAGCAAAACAGGTAATTATGCAAATGTTTCCTAATTGTACTTGCGTGAACTGAACTTGCTTATGCTTGTTTATGTGAATGACGTGTGCGTACACAGAAAAGACGCGCTCTAAATTTATTTGAGTGGTTTAAGTGTATCTAAATGTGTAATGCAATAAAGCTTGCCCATGTTAGTTTAAGTGTGTGTATATCAAGAAAACGCTCACACACTTTTATTTAAGTGTGTTTCCCACCAGAGCCAGCCTACGTTAATGTGTAAGCATGTATCCTAAGAGGGCTTGTTAATGTTTGTATGAGTGACAGCGTGTATTCTAACACAGCTTACATAAGTGTTTTAGTGTAAGTTTGTCCTGACCATGTGGGGGTGTAAGTTTGTCCTGACCGTGTGGGGGTGTACGTTTGTCCTGACCGTGTTGGAGTGTAAGTTTGTCGTGACCGTGTTGGAGTGTACGTTTGTTGTGACCGTGTTGGAGTGTACGTTTGTCCTGACCATGTGGGGGTGTAAGTTTGTCCTGACCGTGTTGAGGTGTAAGTTTGTCGTGACCGTGTTGGAGTGTACGTTTGTCGTGACCGTGTTGAGGTGTAAGTTTGTCGTGACCGTGTTGAGGTGTAAGTTTGTCGTGACCGTGTGGGGGTGTAAGTTTGTCGTGACAGTGTGGGGGTGTAAGTTTGTCCTGACCGTGTTGAGGTGTAAGTTTGTCGTGACAGTGTGGGGGTGTAAGTTTGTCATGACCATGTTGAGGTGTAAGTTTGTCGTGACAGTGTTGGAGGGTAAGTTTGTCGTGACCGTGTTGGGGTGTAAGTTTGTCCTGACAGTGTTGAGGTATAAGTTTGTCGTGACCGTGTTGGAGGGTAAATTTGTCCTGACCGTGTTGAGGTGTAAGTTTGTCGTGACAGTGTGGGGGTGTAAGTTTGTCCTGACTGTGTTGGAATGTAAGTTTGTCGTGACCGTGTTGGAATGTAAGTTTGGTGTGACAGTGTTGGAGGGTAAGTTTGGCGTGACAGTGTGGGGGTGTAAGTTTGTCCTGACCATGTTGAGGTGTAAGTTTGTCCTGACAGTGTTAGAGTGTAAGTTTGTCCTGACCGTGTGGGGGTGTAAGTTTGTCCTGACCATGTTGAGGTGTAAGTTTGTTGTGACAGTGTTGGAGGGTAAGTTTGTCGTGACCGTGTTGGAGGGTAAGTTTGTCGTGACCGTGTTGGAGGGTAAGTTTGTCGTGACCGTGTTGGAGGGTAAGTTTGTCGTGACAGTGTGGGGGTGTAAGTTTGTCCTGACCATGTTGAGGTCTAAGTTTGTCCTGACCGTGTTGAGGTGTAAGTTTGTCGTGACCGTGTCGGAGGGTAAGTTTGTCGTGACAGTGTTGGAGGGTAAGTTTGTTGTGACCGTGTTGGAGGGTAAGTTTGTTGTGACCGTGTTGGAGGGTAAGTTTGTGTCCTCACAGTGTTGGAGGGTCTCCAAACAGTCAGATAACATTAAGATTTCACAGAATGGTTAGAGAGAAAACCGACTAATCGTAACAGCAAAAGGCCCTCGACCACAGAAAAGTCCTCAAGCACCGCTTCCTACAACATTATACAGATTACATACGGATTTACCATGCCACTGACTGGCAACATTATACAGATTACATACAGATTTACCATGCCACTGACTGGCAAGTCAGGCGAGAACCACAAACCAAAGTGAGGAGAAGAGGGCGAGAGAAGGAGAAATGAAACTGTTCGTTGAACGGTTCAAATGACCATGACCTCTAAGACACGGAAATGCTCGCTACAAAAACCACACCGTCATAAACCACACGCGGAGAGCAGAAACCCGTTCGCTTATCTGCGTGTGACGACAACTGCCTTCTGATTGTGTCGCTGTCTCTGCAATCTACTCTCCTCAGCTCAATCGTAAGACTGGGCCGGGTGTTTCAAAAATAAGGTGACTCGTGCAGACATTTCGTGTCTTCCCCTTCTCTCTCTCTCTCCCTGTCACTTCGCCCGCTCATTTTTCACGCAGAGTTCTAAGAAATGAGAAATGGGATGAAACCAGAGTTGCGACACGCTTCGTGGTTCTCCGAAATACAGGCGCTAAATCTGTTTAAAGCACGGTTCCATCAGCTCAGCTGCCCCCCTCCCCCCCCCCCCCCCCCCCTCCCCCCCCCACGACTCCGCCGGAGATGAAGCGATTATTTGTAGCATTGGAATAAATTGAAAGTCACACAGGGAGTACTTCCTTACAGAAAAAGAGTCCCTGAAGCTATCAGAAAGCGGAAGACGAGGAGAAAGCAAAGAGAGCGACGGAGAAGAAGCGAGAGGAGAGAAAGAGTGAGAACGCAGATTGAAAGACGGGCGGTGACACATATCAAAGGCCAGTAATTGAGGTTTGATGCCCTCCGTCGTCATGGAGCCGTTGGTTAATAACATTGCTACAGTGCCTCATTCAGTCATAACCCAGACGTTTTATGGCTGGTGAAAAAAGAAAAAAACCATCTTGTGGAATTTCTAACGGACATGAATAAAAAAAACACATACGTTTTTTTTTTTTTTTCCTCCGCAAGCCGTGTTCGTCTTTCGCGACGTTTTCTAAGTTAATGGATGAGCTATTTAACATAGAGCTTACACTCCCCAAAACACGCACCAAAGTCAATCAACCAACAAACCTAAAAAATGTGAGCTTTTTGGGTTGAATATTTATAGTTCAGTAAATAGTCTGTCTGTTTAACGGAATGTCTCTTCAGGGCTATTAATCACTTTACTATTTGTCTTGTCCATTTATCATTGCTCGACATCTCTTGTCCTTAAAAAGCAGGTGAAAAAAAAAAAAAACGTTTTGGAGAGTCCAGACTGAAGCTTCATGATCTGCCCCCATACTAACTCAGCTGACTTGGTTTACAATCCCATATTTTTCTGTTGTTTTACGAGCTGGCATACCGGCTTGTATAAGTCAGTTCGCTAAATGACTTTATTCTGTTTTTCTTCATAAATACTATAGAAATACTCTGCAAAGATCATCATACTGAATTTATATTGGAAAAAAAAATGTATACATGTTGCTTAATATAAACAACAAAGTACATCACATTAATAAACATATGTATAGTGCACTGTCGTAAATGTAATATGTAAATAAATGTAGGATATAAATATATGAATAAGTCAATGTATTATATTTAATTATTTACATCCACATTTATTTATTTATTTAAACTTGCCGTCCTGTTTTGTTTATTGTGGGCATGTAAAGCCCTTTGAGACTTAAAACAGTGATACTGGGCACTAAATAAACCCTGTTGTTGTTGTTGTACAAGTATTTATTAAAATAAATACCTATTTATGTATGCATGTGTGTCTGTACACCTTTTTCGTGGTTGGCATATTTATGTATTAGTTCATTTTTTCCACCTTATATTAATTCATGAATTTACTCCTGTTTACATTTATTTATTGGTATGGTGTGCACCACAAAACAACTAACAGTTGTAAATCTGTCTGTCAACAACACCTATAAAATCCAGTGGCACCTCAGTAAAAAAACTTCCCTATTATAAACTACCAAACAAACTGGATATTGTTTCGGCAAAAAGTACAACATGCAGTCTGTTGTAATTGTAGATGGGCTCAGAAAACTTGTCTTGGTGAATTAAATGAATTGCATCTCTGCTCTGCCGAACTTAAAAATAGACAAACTTCTGGCTGATTTTCAAAAATACAGTATACTCCAATGAACACTCTGTTCTCCCTTCTCTGAGAGTCTTTCTTTTCTCTGATAACATCTCTGTGGTAGCAGTTAAACTTTATCCTCAAATCTTTGGAGATTCACTCTTTTCAGATCTATTCCACATATCTGCTCTTGTCTGCATACACCAATGGTTCACCCTACACACGTGTCTCCTGAAACCTATTGATCGCTCCATGACTGTTCAGGGGCATGCAGAGCTCAGGGTCTGTCAAACTAATGACGCTATCCCATAGTCTAAGAAGGTCAAAGTCATGTAGCGCTTATCTTCAGACTCAAGACAGAAAGCTGGCTGTATCACTGGGAAGCAGTTACCAACAGCGCTGGATCAATGAAACCGCAATCTCAACTTGCTTCCCGAAGATTTTCATTCTGTCTCCGTTTTGTTTTATTTTGTTGGAGTTTTTCCAATTTAATTTCTGCTGCTCACTGAAGTCTTTTGTTTTGTTTTGGGTTTTTTTTTTTTTAAATGGTTTCTGATCATTTTAGTTTGCATTCATATCCTTGTTTAGCACAATGTGCCACACATAGCAGCTGTCCTCATTGCCAAAGGAAAGGCTACCCCCAGTGGCATTACGCTGTGACGGCTCACACCGTTTGAATTGACTCCCATCTGCAAAACAGATTGGAGGAATTTGGTCTGATTTATCCCGAATTAAATTCACTTCCTGCCATTGAAATTCTATGTCCTGTCAGGCATGGCCAACTCAGTTCAACTGAGATCAGCTCCAAAATGCTAAATTTAGCGCAACCCTGTTCCCTAACACCAAAAACAATTTCCACAGGTTATCCTGCAGGCAATGGAAAATGGACAATAAAATAAATCACTACAACACCTCTTTGATATTGTCTGTGTGTGTGCATGTGTCTGTGTGTGTGTGCGTGTGCGTGTCTGTGTCTGTGTGTGTGTGTGTGTGTTTGTACTGTTGTTGTTTTGACAGTTGCCCACCTTGCCACCCAGGCTCACAGCTGCAGCGTTTGCCATCATGCTGGCATTGCCCACGGTGGGGGAAGCCACAGTCTGATGTACAGTAAGGGATGTTACACGCCTCCCCTTTCCAGCCCTCCTCACACACACACTGCACAATCTCACTGGAGTTCCCCAGCCGACACTCGCCACGGCCAGAACAGCTATTAGGGCACATGTTTATCCTGACAGAGAGAGAGAGAGGGGGGGGGGGCAGAGCAAGGGGGTACAGAGAGAGAGAGAGAGAGAGAGAGAGAGAGAGAGAACATTCGGTTTTTAACTTTAACCACAATGCTTAGAGACAGAGGCTGAAAGATAATTACACCATAAAGCTATTTGCAGCCCTAAATGGACCAACCGAGGGTAGGAGGGGTGAGCGACTACGCACTGACAGTGTACACTCAAAGTAGCCTGCTGTGACAATTTTACACAAATATCTACAGAGCCGACACTGTACCGAGCAGCAGCGTTCAAACAGACAGGCTGTTCTAGCGTTAGCTTCAGCGGCGGCCTTAGATTCAGCATGGGGATGGTCTTAACAGTGATTCGGTCGGCTGTACTGTAAAACGAAAAGCTAGAACCGGTAGGGCAGAAAAACATTCGTTTCAACAAGAATTCAGAGCTACACTGGCTTTAGGTTCAGCCATGAACAAAGCAGCATTGAACATAGCGGCAGGTGAAGCAGGATTGATATTAGCAACTGTGCAGAGCAGCGCTAGTGTCTGCATTGAACGGTAGAGCACGTTAGCATTCTGCACAGTCTTGTCTTACAGCTGAACAGAGCTCTGAGGAAAAAGAAAGCAGAAAACAAACAGCTGTTTGATGTCTCAGCTTTCTGTGTTTTGTGTGTGTGTGTGCTGGTGTGTAAAATGAGTGTTTTTTTTCCTTTGATGGTTTTTTTTTTTTTTTTTGTATGCTGCACTACAGGACAAACTGTTTTAAATCTTGTGGGGTTTTTTTTTTTCTCCCCTTCAGTCTAAAATGAATACAGTCACTATGGAAACCGTACCAGTAACCACCAGAACTCCACATCAGTAGTCTCCTCTACAAACAACAAGGTCAAATCCTTCCCTTCTTTTGCGCCCCCCCCCTCCCTATCTCTCCCTCCTCCCTTACTCTTCTACACCCCTCACTCCTCTGTCTATTTCTCATTTATTAGCTGAGCCAGGGGGCCCACTTCACAAAGTTGCTTTGCTACTGATCTCCTTTAACCTAACTCCTCTGCTCTGCTACTTTTCAGGAATCAGGATTGGAGTCACCATGGAGAACTTTGGAAGAGCGTCAAAACTGAAGAAATTGTAAGGAAAAGTTCAAAAGGGTTTGAAAAGGCTAAGAGTTTATCGTAGGAAATTGTGAAGATGTTGTGGATCTGTATGAATGATGAATATGCTTGCAGCTTAGGGATCAACACTATCCATTACAGAAGCTTTAATAAGATCGTAATTCGATGCCCTTTAAGATTACGTGAGATGCGCTTGAGAGTTTGCGTTAAGAGAGATTTAAAGGTTCGTGTTTTAGGATTACCTGTAGGAGATGTTGAAGCCGGTAAGGTTGTAGGCCGCGTCACTGAAAAAGTGCAGGAGAGTGTAACCTGACACAGCCGCAACCTCAGGAACTGTTTCATTTCCATAGCTCTCTGGTACAATCAGGCCACTGCCAAATAAAGAGACAGAATATCGAAATTTGCCCGAAGAGCGCCAATTACATTCGCAGATAACTCAAAGATATGCAAGAGTCTTTCACTGTGCCCAGAAAAACATTCACAAAACTAAATTTAAGTCCGACTTCAGTGAAACACAACGCAGGACAAATTCATAGACATTTCAGAGAATTATTACGCTGTCGCCAAAGATGAGATGAGCCAAAAACACACACTTTGTAGAAGGCTCATAATGATTCTGCTTGGCATTTGAATAAATTGTCACTTTGCCTACATCCTACTGTTCCTGTCAATCAACGGAAAAGAACGTGAAAATGGCATCTTGGGAAAGCATTAATTTGAGGAGCTAGAGAAAATGAAAATGAAAAATGAAAGCTACGTGAAAATATCATTACGATGCATTCCTACTGTAAACCACAATGTAAATACTTGTGAAAGCAAGTCAGTGACTCCTTGGCTGTTTTGCTGTCCTGGTGCTTTCTGTGCGTAGTTAAGAGTAAAGTGGTTTGGGGACTCTGCTCTTCTCAATTCCCACAGTGTTCAGCACAGACGGCTGCTGTTTACATTACCAAATTGTGTGTGTGTGTGTGTGTGTGTCATGGTATTAGCATCTCTGCTCTGGTTCATCCCAGGACCTGTAAGCTTCACTACTGTGAACCTCCCTTGAGCCTGCCTGTTTTTCTCTGTCACTGTATGTGCATGTATTTTTTTTTTTTTTTTTGGTATGACTCCACCTCCATTTCGAAACTCAGGCGTGCAAACATTTTTTTAATGTTATTCTCAGAATACGGCTGCTATGGAGATATGACAGATGAAAACTGACTGACTGAGTGACTGACGGACATATATAGACTTTTACACAAACTTACGCGCGCACACACCCACACACACCCACACACACACACACACAAAGCAAAGCTGTAGGAGAGAGAGAGACAGAGACGGCAGCAGAGAGAAAGAGAGGGATAGAAAGTCAATGAGGTAGAGCAGATCTGCTGGAGGTCTCTGTGTCCTGGCCTGATCCTGGATTAGCAGGTCAGGACTAAGGGTTCGCACTCCTACACTTCTGGTACACAACACACATGGACACGGGCGCGCGCGCGCGCACACACACACACACACACACACACACACACACACACACACACAGGGTACCTGAATGCAGCCAGAAGAGGAGAATATATGGAGTCTCCATCATACACATAGAGGTGATCCCAACTGCACTCGGTGGCAAAATGTTCAAAGCGTAGCCTCAGAACAGAATTAGGCCTGAAAACAAAACATACTCACATTAGCCCTGGCCACACCAGAGAAGGAGAAAAGACAGATGGACAGACAGACAGACAAATAGACAAACAGAGGGAGTACTCACTGTCCTTCAATAAGCCAGGTACACTTGGTCTTGTACTTGTAATTTCCTGGCCCATCAGTCAGAAAGCCCGATGAGCCTGTTAGCCTGGAGAACAAAGCATCAACATTAGATTTTGCTCCGTCACTCATTACATATGTAAACATCATAATCAACACCAGCAAACAACCACTCATATCATCTCAGCAATGGGACAGCATACACACTGTAGAATGCGACAGGCCAAAGTTTTGCTCCAGACGCTCCATTCACAAAAGGAAAACAGCCTAGGGTAACACTAAAGCAACTAGAAAGGCACGAACGCTTGAAAGTACAAGACTTCTCAGAAACAACACACCCATGGGGTTATATCTTACATCGCAGAACCACAAAAGCACAGAAATTTCTGGAAACTGAGCAATACTCTTAAGGTGATTTATTTGGCATGACAGTAAAATACAGGGAACCAGTTTGTCATATCAAACCAAGATAAGTATCACACTCAATAAAATGCTGTAGACCTTTATGCCTTATCTTAGTGATAGTTTAAACAAATACAAACAAGAATTAGTCATCTGTACACAGTTGACAGGACTTACACATTACTATTAGGATTCAAAAAGAGGTACTACAGAGAAAATTACTACAAAAAGCTTCTACAGAGAAAAATGTGTGCATGTGCGTGTTTGTGTGTGTGTATACACATCAAGTAAATGTCTGTTCAGCCACAGAGTTACAGACTTGGGATTTCAACACGAGGAAAGGCGCTAACATTCCCAGCGAGGTTGCTAACATAATGCTGATTACATGGCGCCAGTCACCACTGTAATAACCTTCTTTGGGAACCTATATTCACACTCCAAAACCCTGTCACCAGTTCACTAGGAGTGATCTGTTACAGTCAGACTTACTAATTAGACCTTACAGAGCCAGAGGGGAGCCATATCATTCTTACTCTCATTATCCATGTCATCTTCAGTCACATTATCCATTTCCCCATTTCAAAAGAACCAGTGTTTTGTAATGAACATCACCACGCTCTGATTTTACACTGACATGTGGTTTGGCTGTAGGCTCATTTCTGTTCAGGCATTATATCAAAGAAAAACGTCTCTACGGATAAAAAAAAAAAAAGCAGCCAAGCTACAAATATGTGAAAACTACAGACATTCAAGCACCAGATTAAAAAAAAAACAAAAAAAATAAACAACATCAGGAACCTACAGATAGCCAGATATCAGCTGCAAGTACGTCAAAACCACTGACAACCAAGCGTCGACTACAAGTATCCCTAGCTACAGACTGTCATGTGTCAGCTTGGACTACAGACTCAGGGTAGAGATTCTAGACAGTTTGGACAGAGGAGTTTCAATTATAGAGAGCTTCAAAAAAAAAGGCAGAGTAGACTTGAGCATAAGCTATAGCTCTTCAGACTTCAGACACTAACTCTCCAAATGTCCACTTAACGTATCACTTCACGTTTAAACATCCAGTTCAGCTTAGCAGTGACTGGCGGGAGGTGGCGGGTCCCTCGGCCCTGAGAACGGGTTTGAACAGCAGAGCGTTCAGTGAAAAGTGTGAGCTTTTTTGTGCGCGCGCGTACAAGAAGGTCTTTTGTCGTGCTCTGTGAGACAAGAAAATCTGCCTATTTATTTCAGCAAACTCTTCCGTGCTAATCCGTTTATAAAATTATAAATAAAGCAGACGGACAGATGACTAAGAGGAGAGGCCCGAGGAGAAACAAGACAGACAGCAGACAACAAATCCATTCATCAGCTTTGACTGAGGATGCTTAACCCTCCTCCACCAACACCACCACCAACTCCCCCCCAAATCTCTCCATCTCTTTCTCTTCCTCTTTCTTCTTTCGTGTTCGTACCCACCTCTTCCTCTCTCCTCCTCAGCCGAATCTTTCTAATGACAGTTTCAAAGAGAATGCCTTTTCTTATGTTTGATGTTTGATAGATCATCAGTGATGGAAGGGTGTAAGCATTTCCTGACGCAAGCTCGTGAGTTTTATCTGCCGCAAACATACACAAAGTCTGCGGAAATCTCAAGTCTGCGAAGCATGTGTAGGAGCCACTTGAATCCAGCGAATGCACGCTAAACGTTTTTTTTTTTTTCCCAATGTGCATCCAGCAATCAGAGGAAAAACACATTCTGTTATACCTGAAATACTAAAACAAATATACCATTTCTACTATAGTTAGCTGTGCTCCAGCTAACTCAGACTGGTAGTGTCCCTCACAAAACTGTAAAAACTGTCCGTGGGCTTAAAATCCTGCAAGCTGACACAATTTCATCAAAATCACGTAGAGAAGAGACTACTGACATTTCATGAATCATTTCATGTATGAAGGTTTTTTTGTCAAAAAAAAAAACCCTCAATATACCTCCTGTTTGGAATCCCTAATGTTCTGAGCCAGCAGTCATTCATATCACCTCTGTCAATATAGCCAGACAAAGACTAGCTCACTTTTCTCTCCACATCTAAAGCATATATATGCACAAATCTTTTCACCCACTGTGTTTAGGCAAATGAACATGCTAGGATGACAACTTCTTTCACCGCCTGCTCCCCCCCCCCCCCATATAAACAATATGGCGCAAACAGCTATAAATTGTCATTTTATGTGCGTTTGTCAATGATGCATCATTGTCACATTGGGCAGAGCTTCTGTTTAGGTTCTCATTGGCCAAACGAATTTCATGACTGGACACTGGGGGTAATTTCTTAAAAGGTTCGCTAGTTCTTAGGGACTCCCCACAGTAGAGATGGCGGGAAAAAACATGCCCTCTCAAATATATACACACACTCCATTGTACACGACACACTGTCTAAATATGTCCTGTTGCTTCCAAAAAGTTAATCAAACTGCAAACAAGAGTGAGCGTGTGTGTGTGTGTGTGTGTGCATGTGTACATGTCCCATGATGCAGGAATTAGGGCCCCAAATTCCAAAAAAAACCCAAAAAACTGTTGCTGCCTAATTCATCATACTTATGCCTAAAACACTCTTTCTGTCTCCCGTGGTAGCACTGGCTCTCTGATTGTCAGCACATGATCATCTGGCCTTGGCTCTAAATCCAAACTTTAGGCCATAAAAAGCCGATTTCACCCGAAACAACCTCAAGCTTTTGACTACGAAGGGTTTCTCTGCCAAACTCTGCTCATAAATAGCCCTCTCTCTGGATCACCACGCCTAGGTATAGCCTAGAGTAACGTAGCATACACACTGGCCACTACCATAAATACTCATATACCTGACAATACTACTGGTGTACTGCCGTCAATTCATTTTATGAAGAAGTCTGTTATATAACAAATCTGAGAATTGGCCCTGACCACAGTGTCTCCTATCTGTTAGTTTCAACGTCAGATCAGATCTCTGCACACAGGTAAAAGACAACAGAATAGACAGTGATCCTAAATCAGTGGTACTGCAGCTCAAAGTCCAGGGACAGCGTTAATCTAAACGACTGAAAAAACAGATTCCAGAATCATCTCTGGTTTACTGGATAAGGATTGGCCATACAAGTTACTGTTAATAAACCAGTAGCTAAATAGCTAAAACATGTAAACAATGACAGTATACCCACTGATGGTTACTTCAGAATATTCTCTTACGGAAAATTACATGCAAAGACTGAAGTTGCGTATCGTTATAACATAAACCCATGTCAGTGGAAACTTCGACTTACGATAAAAGCTTCGGGGCAGATCATAAAAATGTTTTCATAACAGCACATAAAATCTAGCAACCCAAAGGGTCCTTTTGTTGACCGTAACAGTCGGGTGAAAATCGTACTTTGAGCTTCGTTGTTTCATTAACAGATAGCTACTCACTAAATCGGCTGCATGATTAATAGCTTACTGTCGGGAGTTGGTGAAGCAGTGCAAACATGTCAGTTTGTACCTGAGGGCTTGTACGACTAATGCTCTGTTGGAAATGTTAGTATTTGCCGGGTAAGATCTGAGAGGTATGCAACGGCCATATGTGTTATCCCTCTTACCTGAAGCGCCCACCGCAGTGTTGGCATTGGTCCCCGACCCATCCCGGGTCGCAAAGACAGTTCCCATTAGCTGGATTGCATTGCCCATTAATGCACGATTTGTCGCACTCTTTCGCTTCAGCACCATTCGGTAAAATAACAAGCCCTCCAACAGATAGACAAAGGAGCGTCTGTAGAACCGGGCCCCGGAGGACTGCCCGGGCCAGGCCGCGAGTCAGGCTTCTGCTCCGGCCAAGGCCCCTCCGAACATCCCCAGCCATTCGCATGAAAATGGCTGACAGTCAGTGGCCGATCTGCTACCAGCTGAGATTACCGGGATCTGACTGTAAGAGATCAGTAGGAGAAGGTCCAGAGATAAATCGAGAGGAAAAAAACGTCGGCTGGATCAGTCCCTGTTTTTGTTTCGTCAGATTTGGATCTTTCTCTTGGCTCACATCTTATCGACGGTTATCGCCGCAGTAGTGAGACGCATATTGACACCCGGAAATGACGACAGAATAGATTGACTCGGAAATACGAAGATTTGTAGAACGCGGGGAATTCAGCTGATTGGGAAGAGATCGTTTTCTGATATCGCAATAATTTTCAGATCAAAGTGTTGACACCATTTATATCACATCTAAAATGGCATGGTGTTGGAATACGTATGGTATTAGCCATTTCAGGCTAGTTCTAAATAATCACATTATTCCGAAACTTCAGACCTTCAAGTTTAACGTCTAGTGAGACTGTCCTGGCAACATACATGTTTAACTACAATTTAAATTGATCATTAGCCACTTTGCACAAATACATGATTGAGCACATAAGTCCACTGCTGTAAAATATCCACTTCTCTGCCTGTAAAACACAAAATAAATCTAAATCAAAGAGTTAAACATTTCTTTCATGGTCCCACATTTCGAATGTTCCAGGCTCCGTCCCTCTTTCCCTTTTCTTCACTGGTGTTCCCCGTTCTTTCGCTTTTTATTTTTTATGATTTGTTCCTACTCATTATCTGCACTGCTGTTAGTGGTTTTCATTTTCGATAATGTTTACTACTGTACAGGATTCTGAGTCCACGTACTCTCACAAATCAAGCAGGTTGTTGCCTTCCTTGCGTGATTAGGATTTTGCTTGAAAATTGGCATTTTGGTCATTGATATCTTTTGCGGTAAAATTCTGTAGATTTTCACGGACACTGGAGCGCCGATGTATTAAAAGTAACTGAACAGCGCCACCATGTGTTTCTTAGGGAGCCGTGTCAGGGAAATACCGGAATGTAAACACGGCCATTCATGCAGGCTAACACATGTACCTTAACGTGATTTAAAATACATTTCATTTCTGTTCAGAAATCCTGGACATTTTTAATATTAAAGAAAAAACAAAAAACGAGGTGATTAAAACCTGAAACGTGTATGTATATGTGTATTGGAGATCGAATATCAAATCTGCGTTTGACGAGCAATCTAAATAAGACTCCAAACAGAACAATAGGTTGTTCAAATGCAGGAAGGTGCGTGTGTATGCGTGGTCGACGGACTGGAAGAAGGATGTTGTTTGCAAGCCAATTCCATTCTTTTATGTTTTAACATAATTAGATGCATGTAGAAGATTAAGATGTTTCCTGTCTAAAAAAAAAGAGAGAGAGAAAAAAGATGATGATACTTGTTATAAGGGAGGGACTCTTAATAGATTTCCTGTCATTGTGTGTTTGTCTTCGAGTCAGTTTGAAAAATGTGACTGTAGCACATGTGTACTTGGACAGGATAAAATACACAAATGCACTTGTGTGTTCTTGTTTGTTTACACTGGGCACTTCGGTTACTTTCTGGGGCGTATTCCAGAGAGCGGGGGCCTGTACTACGAAGCGAGGTAAAGGTAACTTCTGGTTAAGTTAACTCAGAGTCGTTTACTTTACTTGCACTGCTACTGATTACCTGCACTGGTTACCTGGCACTGATACTACAATGTTTCACGACTACTGCACTGATATTTCACTGTTTACATAAGGCTGCTACATACCCCCATGTGCAATACTGTTGTTTACACTCGCCACTTTAAATTTTAAGCCTCCGTCATACATGTACATAGTGCTATATTTCATATTTTATTACTTATTGCTCATACCTTTTCTATTTTAATCTTTTATCGCTCATACCTCTCTTATTTTTCCATTCTTTTTCTCAATTAATTTCCTTATTTTCTTAATCTTAGACTGCTTTTATTGTCATTTCCACATATGCATGACTCGTACATACAGGGGAACGAGACTGAGTTACACAATCTTATTTTATTTAAATCCTTTTTCTTACTCTTATTTTTATAACTAGTGCTTTTATGACATAATTTGAACTATAGGAAGTAGTAAAGCTCCTAGTATCAAATATCACTGGAGCGCCAATGTATTAAAAGTAATTGAATGGAGGAGCCCTAGCAAAATAAAGCCATAGAGCTCTTCTATTAGGAGGTTTACTACTGACTCTGAGTTAACTTGACCAGAAGTTGCCGGGATAAGCCAGTTACCTCGCTTAATAGTACAGCCCTCAGGTTAGGTGAAAACTCAAGAGTTAGTTAACTCGGCGGAAATAGTAAAGGTCCTAACAGAAGAGCCCTATGGCTTTGTTTTGCTAGGAGAATGAAGCCATAGGACTCTCCTATTAGGAGGTTTACTCCTTACTCTGAGTTAACTAATTCTGAGTTTTCACTAAACCCGCTTTCTGGAATACCCCCCTGGTAAGCTGTCCGTCACGACGATGTGACAATAATGTACTGATATAGAAACTGTCTCAAAACATTCTTTGTCTTGATCATGTAAAAACAAACATTGCAACAAAAGCCTTTTAAACAAATGTCATAGAATGTTTATTAAATTCTGACTTGTAAGAAGTCACAATATTCCAATGCACCTCATTGGATGGAGTGCATTCATTTATATCACCACCAACCCAAACGGATTGTTTTTTTTTTGTTTTTTGCAATAAACATAAATAAAAACAAATAAACATATTTACATGGGGGGGGGGGGTGGCTAAAGGACTGTGCATTTACAAGAGTGCAGAGAAGAGGAATGGGTAAAGCCAAGTGAAATCAGTTCAGAACTCGGAAGTTGGACACCAGAACAGTTACAGAACAACAGTCATTACTAATCAGAGGAGGAAAACACAGAATCTGTGTAAAAATAAACTAACACAAACTAATCAAAACACTGCAGGTTGACTAAAAATGATCTTAAACTCGGCAGTTAATGACACAAAACCCCATACAGAGAGCCTTAGCTTGTGATGAGGACCCAGGGGTAAGTTGGTAGATAACTGACTGAAAAACATCGGAAGAGAAGTGTCGGAGTTATAGTTCCATTATACTTTATAAAACACCAGAAGAGATGAAACAGGGGAACCCCAGCGGGTGCTTTTTGTCTTACTGTGACTCAAACATCACAAAGACACTGACGTGGAGGAATACACTGTGAACCAACTAGATTCATGGGGTCAGCTACACGGCTCTAGATCAAAGGTTAAGGGTCGTGGGTTAATGAATAGGTCCCTGATCTCATGTGAAGGATGGTGGGTACTGCTCAGATCTGCGAGGCGTGATTAGGGGGGGGGTCAGAGGTCACCAGTATACCCATGTCCTTCTGGCAGCAGTATGGTCTGTACAGAACACGGCTCACAGTTCAGCCTACGCACGCTTTTACTCTCTCTCTCTCTTTGTCTCCACACACACACACACATACACACACACACTCGGACACGACCAGAAGCAACTCCTTAAATGGCAGAGGCACCCAGTGCTGTTAACGGCATTTTTATAACACACAGGGTCATATGCATTCAGTCTCCATGGATATCCTTCAGCTCACCATGGCAATTCATTAAGTCACCACGGAGATTATTATGTCTCTATAGAGATCCGTTCTGTGTCCACATGTCAACGTTTGGGTTCACGGCTCATCAAGTCTTTAAGCAAGTCTTAGGAAAAAAAGAACTTACATAGAAAATCGAAAGGTTATGTAGAAATTCGTTACAGAAATTTTCATCATATACAAAAAAAACCTACATCAGACTCCATCAAAACTCTTGAGAAAAAAAAATTACAATCAATCATTACTTCATATGTTACATTTAAAGTGTGTGTGTGTGTGTGTGTGTTGGATATTTGGTTGAAGTGATTCCTCTAGACTGTATCCATCTCTTAATGATTTCAGGTTTTGATTGAACACTCATCACTGAAACTCTGCTGATAAAACTTCAAATCTATACAATAGGAAATAGAAAAAAAAAAAAAAAAAAACATAACCAGAGATACAGCTACAGTTTTTTTGGTGCTTACAGATCTAAATATGTTACAGTAAAAATCTTTACATCCTTACTGAAAAAAATGAACAGAAGCTGCTGCTTGATTTCCAAGCTGTTTCATTTGAGAGAAACTCAACTCATTTTATACTGACCGTATTCAAAACTATTTCTTCTCTAAAACTTAAGGGAGATCATGCTAACTACCCAGTTGAACCAGATAGTTTTTGCATGTTTGTGCCATGACTCTAACAACTCCTTTTCTCTGCTAGATGCACTTAGCACCTGTAAAGCAATCATTTCCTCCCTGTGTGTAGGGTCTGTAAAAAAAACAAACCCTTCAGTTTGTTAAATAAAGCCAAGTCTCACCACCCTCGCTATTTTAAACCTATTTACATTATAGAGAAGTAATAAACTCATCAAACCAAGAGGACTTTTGTCATCTGGTAATTCAAGCACAATAAGGTTTTATACATTTTGTCCAGACAGGAATCTGACTGGACCTCTTCCTCCACTTCCTCTTTTAAGACATGCAGACTGCGTGGCGGTCCAGGGCAGGCCATACATTGGCATTCATTAAGCCTTATGAAGCACTCTAGAACGATTCTACATTCATTGCAGCTAACACTCAGCTCCTTCCTGCAAACAGCATGTGTGTGTGTGTGTGTGTGTGTGAGTGCGTATGTATGTGTGAGTGCATGTGTAGGGGGGTGTGTGTGTGTGCATGTGTGTGTGTGTGTGTGTGTGTGTGTTAACACTGAACAGAGCAAAAGCTAGACAGTAGTACATCTTGGGAACTGGAAACAAGTACTCTGATCTTCTCTTTTAGAATAATGCTACTGAAGTTGAGTGGAGAGTCATTAAAGTCACAGGTATTCCTCAGGAGGGAGGGGCAGAAAAGTCACGAGTGAGGAGAACAGCAGAGTGGAGGGAGTTGAACGACTGAAGACAGGTGGAGAAAAGTAGAGGAACGCTCCTCAGCGGAGGGCTGTAAGTCTGTCTTATACGCATCATACGTCACGAACATTGACTCGTGGTGTTGCCGGAGCTGGAGGTTTTTTGTGTTGAGCGTCTTGGCAATGTGATGTTGTAAGTTAAATATGCGTGTGTGTATTGTATGTTGTATGCGTGTGTGTGAGTACTGTATCTCATGTGCGTGTGTGTGTGTGTGTGTGTGTGTCTGCATGTTAATTGGAGCTGGAGTTGGAGTTGGAGGTGGAGATTGGTCGGGCGGGGCGCCCTGAAGAGGAGGCGCTGTAGGTGCGAGAGCGTTGGCGGACCCTGCAGGGCATCTCCAGCTCCTGAAACAGGGCAGTTTCTGTGATCTCCGAGGTCTCGGGCCGCTCGGCGGGCACGGGCGACAGCATACAGCGTACCATCTGAGCCTGGCACACAAAACGTAACACACGCTTAGTGATTCCAGCATGCGGCAGGTGACGTCTGTAACCTCCACGGGCACCTCTATAAAACACTTCAGAACTGTGTCCAGAGGAAAATAGCTTGGAGGAGCCAGAACACTAGCAATATGAGATTGAATTTGAGATTATTCAGTATGGCTGAAAAACAGAATCCAGAATAGGAGATTTTTAACTAGTAAGAACCTTTAGACTGGATTGCTGTGAATTGTGCAGGCTGTAATCTCAACTTTCTGCCAGTGGGGGGCAGCAAAGCATTTCTAACTTCATCCAATGTCTGTTTCTCTGTAAGTCCTCCACAAAAACACATTCACACTCTCCCACCACTTCCCAATGCCTCCAAACACACACACACACACACACACAAAAAAACACACACACTCATACATTAACACACCTCTTGGATGTTGTTCTTGCAGAAGGCAGGCGGAAACTGCAGAGTTCTCACCTCCGTAAGAGTCTAAGAGGAGAGAAAAACGCCATTATGAAATCACACTAAGACACTGACTGTCTGTCTAACCACGGCTCTGTACGTATGACTACGTGTGTGTGTGTGTGTGTGTAGCCTTACCCTCACTCTCTCCATCTGCGTGCGGAACGGATAGAGTAACTCAAACAGAATGAGTCCCAGAGAGTATATATCCACCTTATGAGAATAGGAGTTTCCTGACAGCTGTAGGTGAGAGAGAGCGAGACAGAGAGAGAGAGAGAGACAGTGAGAGCGGTGAAGCTGTGGTCTAGAGTACATCTGACAGGTCACAGTCAGCTGGCACCGCGGATAAGATACGAGGGGAGTGAGAAGGCAGGCCGACACCGGGGAGCGCCTTATTTTAAACATGAGAATGAGGACGTGTATTTCAAACATCACGCATTTATTCCCCCTTCTTCATTTCATTTAATGTATGTATCGCTGTATTAATGTACTGATTTAATAATCTTCTAACGTCTGCTTTGTCTCATGGACGGAACCTTGAGGCTGGGCAGGAGCGAATAACGTGCGTCGTGTGAAGTCTTGGTTGTACCTGCTCAGGGCTCATGTACAGCTTTGTGCCCACTTGGCCCGTGTGGCGTGCGTAATGTGGCATAGGCGTGAGGGCACTCATCTCCTCTTCGTCCTCCTCCTGGTCCATGGCAGTGACCAGGCCGAAATCCCCGACCTTCACCACGTCGTCCAGCGTGAAGAAAATATTGGAAGGCTAACGGAGAGAGAGAGAAGGGAAAAGAGAGAGAGAAATAGAGAGAGAAAGAGAGAGAGAGGGAGAACATTCGGTTTTTAAACAACCACGACGCTTAGAGAGAGAGAGAGAGAAAAAAAATAACCGAGAAAAAAACAAGGTCAGGTCGGGTCAGGTCAACATCTGGTTTTGTCAACTCGTTTTCTACGTCCGTGAGTGTTTGCGTGGCCGGGGACTCACTTTCAGGTCACGGTGCATGAGTCCTTTACTGTGGAGGAAGTCGACGGCCTCTGCGATCTGGAGGAAGATGGCGAGACACTGAGCGTGATCCCTGAGCTCAGGCTGACATCTCTGGGCCATCCAGTCCTTCAGGTTCTCCTTCCTGCACAGCTGCATCTGGATGTACAGGTACACCTTTGGCGTGAGGGGGGGTCGCGTCACGGGGCTGGGGGGCCTGGGGCCCAAGCTCAGCGAGGTGGGGCGGGGCGGGGAAGAGGAGGAGGGGCCTAACACGGGGGAGGGGTGGGGTTTCGTGTCGGAGCCGGGGGAGCCTCCCTCTTGGGCGGGCACGTCGACGTTGACGTCGGCGTCCGCGTCGTGGTGGTCGCAGCCGGAGTCTTCGAAGACGATGTCGAAGGAGGAGGAGGTGCAGTCTCCGTGGGCGACGGCGCGAGGCGGGCACAGCTCAAAAGAGTGGGGGGAGTCCGAGACGTCGAGCTCGCGGTCGGGGTCGGGCTCGGCCTGGCTGTCCCGCTCCGACATCGTGCTGTCGGGTCCCAGTCCCTCCACGCACACCTGTTCCACCGCGCACACGCCCACGTCCCGTCCTGCCGTGTCTGTGCGCGTGGATCCCGACACAGGAACTTTCACCGAGAGCGCCTCCATGTGGTCAGGAGAACTCAGAGGCCAGTCCGTCACGCTGAGAGACGAAAACACCACATTTCACCTTCAGACCAGTTGTTGAAAAACTCAGAAGAGATGTTAAACAACACCACTGCTATGAGAATTAAGAGCTGACAGCAGCCGATCTTCAGTGTCACACACAGAAAGGCTCTCACGGATTGTAAAAGCTTTACCGAGCTGTAACTAGTCCTCATAGATCTGTCAGTTAATGGTGGATGTGAAATGATAATGATTAATACTAATGGTGGTCTGGGACAGATCTGTGGTGGAGAGGATCATAATTAATGTCATTGTGGCCCTGACTGATTTGACTTCAGTGGCTTCAGTGTGTTCATACCTGGCGTCTTTGAGCCAGCGCTGGTCCATGTCCTCTTGCCAGTCCTCTGGCGGGCTCTCCTGCCAAGCGTTAAAGTACCGTATGATGCCAGGGTGTTCCAGCTTCGCCAAGGCTTTGACCTCACGCATCACCTTCTCTCGGGCAAGCTCTCTACACACACGGACACGCACACGCACACACATATGTACAAACAC
This sequence comes from Chanos chanos, assembly GCF_902362185.1. Classification (NCBI taxonomy): domain Eukaryota; kingdom Metazoa; phylum Chordata; class Actinopteri; order Gonorynchiformes; family Chanidae; genus Chanos; species Chanos chanos. The sequence goes on along the minus strand of NC_044498.1, from coordinate 45,119,038 downwards.
ATACACACACACAGACAAACACACACACACACACACACATATGTGAGCCTGCATTAATCATAATGTGTGATAAATAATAGTTTTATAACACTGAACATACATGATACATGTAGTATGCACACCACTACGTACACATACTCAACCTAAAGACACTCAGACAAGCTAAACTCCAATGTGTCTGGGTATATCATGTAAACTGTGGATGTAAGTGTGTGTGTGTGTGTGTGTGTACTCAGTGTTACCTGTTGGGTAGACGGATTCTCTTGATTGCATAATTACAGTCGTCTACTTTGTTACGAGCCTCAAACACGACACCAAACCCTCCACGCCCCAAACACTGCACTGGTTCAAAGTCTGTCAGGAACCTGTCACCCACACACACACACAACACACACATACACACACATGCACACACACAAACAACACAGGTTATAAAAATGTGTGTCTGTGTTATGAGGAACATCTTTCAGTCCAGGCTCTGCAAAATATTGACCATGACAGTGTCTAGTACAAAACTGCATTTAATAAATAAAATGAAAAGATTAAATCAGTACAACTTTATCAGGCTTAACAGCTGTGAGCCTGTGTGATTTTGTTCTTTAGGAAACATGACCCCCATAAATGCTCCCAGTTGCGCGGTGGAAATAGATAACAGTTGTCCAGTCGGTTATGAGTGTATGCAAGTAATGAATGTCATCCATATTTAATAGCACAATATGACTATTTCACAAAGTGACATAGATTGTTTCTCATCAACAGTATTTGCAAGACGACCAAGAACAATGACAGAGATATCATCAGGATTACTCACAGTAGTTTTCATGACATTCTACTAAACAAAAAAAAAAAAAAAAATTCAGCTGCACAATGAGAATCTAAACAGTGCTGTCTTAAAAACGTCTACAAGCAGATGTTTATCAGCTGTTAGCTGCAGTTATTCTGCTCACTGTTTTTATTAAGTGTGTGTGTGTGTTCGAGAAAGAGAGTGTGTGTGTGTGAGTGAGTGAGTGAGTGAGTGAGTGTGTGTGTGTGTGAGAGAGAGAGAGAGAGAGAGCGAGAGTGTGTGTGAGAAAAAGAGAGTAAGACTTAACAGAGCAGCTGTTAATGAAACTCTATTCCTCCCCATCCCTCCAAAAGCCAAATGCAGGAGAGAGATGGGGAGGGAGACAAGGAGGCGAATTTGATGATCTTAAATGTGTGTACACATTTCTGAGGAGTGAATGTGAGACCACAACCACACGCTGACTCTCTCACACACACACACACACTAAGACTCACACTAACTCACACACACTCTGTGTATGTATATCTGGACAGCATGTTTGGCACACTCTGGAGTCCCAGTGAGGTGATCAGGTTACCGTTGGCTTGGTACTACAGATTCCACACAGGGTCCCCTCTCTCTGTGAGTGAGAGTGAGAGACTGTGTGTGTGTGTGTGTGTGTGTGTGTGTGGTAGCAGTAGTTGCGGTAACTATCCATGAAATTTGCATTTGGCAGTGGTTGGGGCAGCTGTTGTGTTGTTCCGCTACACTACAGATGTCTTACATCTCCACGTCAAAGATCTTCACTTGAGATTCTTTGGTTGTGTGCGTGTGTGTGTGCGCGCGCATGTTTTATCTTATTTCCAAATTATTTTCCAGAAGAAACATCAAAACGTTACCTGGATACGTATTCGGTTGTGCGCGTCTCCATGACGACCACTTCCTTGGGTTCGGTGACCTCAAAGTCAAACTTGCTGTCTGTCTGACACTGCGTCTCAGACTCCTTGCGTTGCTGAGGAAACAGAGAGAGGATTTCTGTAGCAGTACTACAACTTAAACAATACAGCACATAGGGTGCTCAGCTCCGGGCACAGTCCTGGTCACAAACACACAAATAATACCTGCAAAATTAATAAACACAGACTTCCCAATAACAGGGTAGGTTAAAGGAGGTTAGTTCAGTGCTGCTGTTGGACTGATAACATTGTAAACACAAGTAGTAGAAGCTAGTGGCAGTGTTATTTATTAGACATTCATCCAAAGTTAAAACTCACTGATAAATTCATTCCAATAATGACTTCAGTACTACTGAAGTTTGAAGTTTCCCTGCAAATACTTGATGTTACAGCCAACTACACCAATCAAAATCACCCACAGGGTGCGACCTGGGTAGAGTAGAATTGCAGTGAGGGTGGTCTAGCATTGGGTGTGTGTCTGAAATCCAAACACACAGACAGATACCATTTCTGACACAAATCATATCTAGCATGTTTGAAAACGTCTAACTTTACATTTAAAGCATTCCTGTTCGTCCACACGATCAATGGTGTATACTCCTCAAACGCACGCCCACGAACAGAGTTGAGCATTTGCTGCATAATTCATCAACTTTGAAATAACTGACTGAAAAAACGTGCTTCTCTAAGTTTGTGGTGGTGGTGGTGTTAAGTAGGTTAAACAGTAGGTTACATGTGTGTGTTCTGTATGTGAGCTCTGTCAGCTTTTCATTCTTACACATGTTCCATTTTCTGCTTAGTTCAAAATATTCTCAGAATTGTACGTTTTTACACACATTCTTTTATCTGCGAGGTTAGAATCTCCAGGTGTGTGTGGGGTAAGAATGGTGTGTAAATGTGTGTAGTTTCAATAATCCCAGGAGAATTGATCGTGTTTGTTTGTTTCACTGTTCTGTTCCTTCAATGTCCCCACGCTGAGGGGGGTGCTAGAGGCGCGGTTCTGTTTACATATTTTAAATTTTTGGGTTTAAATTTTTGGGTTACTGTTATCCAACATAACAGTTTAGGATATCCGTCCTTCAGTTTTTCTCTATGGGGTATTTTGTCAAAGCGTTTTAGTTTCAAGAATGGGATAAGACAGAAATGATATATCGTAACTATTGGTGGGAATGGAACCACTTCCAGCTTAATAAACTCGAGTTTCGATCCAAATACAAATACAGAAACAAACAGAGGCCCAGCTGCACACTCCTATTAGGTCGTGCGTAAACAACACACCTACAAATGTGTGTGTGCATTCATGCGTGTATTAGTGTGAAAAGAGAGTCCGTGTTTACATATTGAACGTTTAAGTTTGTCGATGTGTAGGTGTGAGCACTGAAGAACTCTGTGTTTCACTGGTATGTTGCATAAACGCATGCGGGTGAAACGAGGGCGCGTTCTGACCGGGCGTCTGTGTCTGCGTCTGCGTGTGCGTGTGTCTATTCTAACATACCCGTACGTGAGCCGCAGGTGGATGGAAGAACTTGCGGACGATGTAGGTGGTGGCGGCGATGCAGAAGACGATGGTGCCCAGGATCTCTTTCCACCAGGAGAGCAGCAGAACCGGATCTTTCCTCCGCACGCGGCTCTCCTGCCCCTCGTCCCGCCGCAGTATGCTCACGGCCGTCGCCTCACGCCGGCCGCGGTACCGCGAATTGTAAGGGAAGTGGTATCCGTTATCTAAAGAAAGAAATATTGGTTTAGTTACAGAACGACCAAACCCAGCCATTTCGTATCTGTCTTTTTTTTTATTATTAATGACGGTGAATTATTAATCCGAGTTATTAATCTGAGAATATTCTACTGTCATCGTCGTCATCATCATCATCAAACAGAATGGACTCGTGGGTACTGTAGTTCTCACCGTAGGGGTACTGCAGTATAGACAGAGCCCCATTACTGTACTCCTCATAGGAGAATTTATCGTTGCTAAGACATTTATCAAACTCCTCAGATCCAACCAACACAGGAGTGCGAGAGGGAGAGTCTGGGAGAGAAAAAGAGAGAGAGAAACGTTATGGGCTAACTGCAATGTAACCCCATACCACCATGTGAACTTCTGTTTTAGCCTGAGCTTCAAAAACTGTGCTACTCATGTTTCACCTGTAAGTTCTGTTTTGTTTTTTCATTGTTTTTTTTGTTTTTTTTAACTTAACTTGCTGAGGTTCATCTTTATTGCAGTGTAACAGTGCAGTGCAGTGTTGTTGGAGACCAGACAGACCCTAAACAACCTCCAGCGAACCTGACCAGTCATAATCTGCTTGATTATCAGTATTCATGCATGTGTAAATCTACAGGAGTAGGCTGATCTACATGTCAGCTAAGTCCTCTGATGCAGTAGAAATCAGAAAGGATGACCGGTACGTCATTTATCTACACAGGAGACTGTTTTCACGCACGTGACAAAACACGCGCAGCTTTCAACAAAGAGAAAAGATAACGTCGACTGCCTCCGCTTATCAATTCAGAAACACATTGACCGCTCTCACTATTTAAACGTTTGATTAAAAAATGACCGTTCAGGACAAGTTACCGTGACCACGTCTATCTGACACTTTGTGATGGGAGGGGTGAGTCTGAGTCTGATAAGGAGGTTAGAACACTCATACAGGCAAAACTTCCTTGTAAAAATAAGAGGTGCACATTAACTGGATTTGCTTATAATTAGAAATATCAACTTCCTTTACGTATATGTGCGTATTCAGGTTTTTTTTTAACACCTCCTCCTCAGAATTGTGACGTTTAAATGTGTGGGTGTGTGTGTGTGTGTGTGTGTGTTTAACACTCACGGATAAGAGGTTTCCATTTAACAGTGGGCAGTGGAATGACAGCCTTGTCTGTGCCACGCCCATCAATGGCTTTGGCTTTAGATGGAAACTTCTCGGAGATTTTAACTGAGGACTGAAGGTACAGCTGACCCTGAAACATACCTTTAGCAAAAAAAAAAAGAGAAAGCGAAAGAGAGAGAGAGAGAGAGAGCACTCAAATTAAGTAAGAATTTCTATAATCTAATCACTCTAATGGGGTTAGCAATTTGAGAATCCTCTAAACCACTCTTAAATACTCTAGGAATTATGTGGCACTTAACACCAACAGTTCAGTTTGCGGGGCTTTATATATACCAGCCCAGGATTTCTGGGCTTTAGTTCTGCCTAGTTTGAGCTACTGTGAACAGAAGCCCTGACTGTATCAGAGCAGAAAAAAAAACAACATTCATTCCTTCATCATTCTCCCTTTCCATTTCTTTCTTTCGTGCCAGCACAGCCACTGTAATTACCAAGGTAAACACTCGATTCTGTTGCTCCTCGAGCCTCCTCCATGATGTCATCCTCGTCCTGAGGTTCCGTGTCTGGGTGTGCCGTGTATGACGTGTCATCGAAGAGGCTGATGGGCGTGACGCTTCCACCACCGACCAACCAGGCCGAGGCGATCGGCGTGCAAAACTACGGGAGAGAAAAAGATCGCCGTTAGACCGACACTGTAACGTAAAACCACAAAATGCAGAGAAGCGGCTGACTGATGGAGCTGATCTAACATTCAAAACCACTGGAAGAACTTAAGGTCTGATTTGAATGCAAAATGATCAAGCCCGTGGGTCATTTTAGCGTTGGACGCGGGAAGTAGTTTACCTGGTGTTCCCAGACCAGTTGTCCTCCAGGCTTGTTGCTAAAGGCCATGACCTTCCAGTCGGGAACAGACACCTTGATGACCAGGTCCAGGTTGTCCGACGGGACGTGTGCGTCTGCGTTGGCGTGCGTGTTTGCCTGGGTGTCGCCGTCCTCCAGGATCACGTTCTGTCCGTCGCGCTTGACGTCGTAACGCGTTCCCCCGCTGGCCGTCTCCCCCTCCAGGAAATTCATGTTTGACTGGGTCTCCGGGACAAATTTCAATTCAAAGTTCCCTACGCTAAAGTTCCATCTAAGACAGACGGGGAAAACAAAGGGGGTCAGTGAGAGGTCCTTCTATATCTGACAACCGAAACCCACATATCCAAAGTATCTGGAGAAACCTATAAATATGGTTTGGCCACATCTTGTGAGGTTGACCTCACGTGACGGAGGACCGAACTCATGGTCGAGGTCAGGATGCCTGGACTATACGCGGCGAGAGGCAAAGAGGTAAGAGGGTGAGAGGTGAAAGGTCAGGCTTACTTCTCGAAGCCGCTGCGCGGTCGCACGGCTCTCACGGTTTTCTGCGTCCGCTGGAGTAACAGCACATCCTCTGGTTCAGACTCTTCTTCTCCCCACCGACTACAGCCCATGGCTGAACAGATATACCTCAGCTAGAAGACCAGAGAGAGCCACAGATTAAAACTCAGTAGATCACTCTATTGTCCAGCTTTGTGTTTGCGTAGCAATTTGTCGTGCAGTTAATACAGTACTGGTGCAGTTGCAGTTAAGTACAGCATCATTTTTCTGGTATCAGTCGTGTACTCAGGATCCCGGTACTAGCGCTGTGCTAGTTTGTTAACTAGTTGTTCTATGGAGGCTGTGTACGGGCCGAGTACCTTTCCGCTATATGCTCCGAGGCCATAAGTAGTGAGGGACTTGCCGCCAACCAGCACTGTGTCCTCTCCGATGCGATAGGAAGAGTCCAGCAACGACTCCACGTTGAATGGTACAGCTTCCATGCTTTCCCTGTCACGATTCCACTGGAAAAGTGCTCCGTCCAGAGACGGGATGAGCATCTTATTGCCAAACACCTGAAATGGAGGGGAGGAAATGGAGGTCAAAACCACCATCACATATCACTGGCAAAGAACTCTGCATTACTGAAAGTATACAAATAAAATAATGAATTTGGTGGGGTGGGGGGTGGGGGGGGGGGGGGGGGGGGGGGGGGGGGGGGGGGGGGGGGGGGGGGGGGGGGGGGCAGATTTTTCCAGCGTTAGCTAATTGACCTGCAGCCACAATTTTTAAGATATCAACTGTAATTAATTATCAATTGTATCTCTATTAAACATTAAAACTGACACCCAAATGACTACTTTATGTATACTGAGTTACTGTTGAAATAGTTGACCACCATTATTCACACCACACTGGCCCTTCACAATGTTACCTCTGAAACAAGATCTATTTTTGTATATAGGTTACTAAATCTCTCTTGTTACCGTGTGCAGTCACTGATGGTTAGCTGTAGGTAGGCAGATAGGCAAAGATATGGGGACAGAATCTGCTATTGGTTTGATGACTTGGACCAATCAGGTTTTGCTGTGAGCGAGCTGAGCTGTGTTCATTGGTTTAAACGTTATCAAGCTGTCTGTAACTGACACTTGGCGCTTTGCCTTTCTCGCAGCTTCACTGTTATATAACGCTGTGACCCTCACAGGTTAATCAAATAATAAATGTAACACAAACACGCAGATCAGACAGTCACACACACACACACACACACACACACACACACACACACACAGACACACACACACAGGTTAAATGCTCCTTCAAACCATTACACAACAGGGGGGAGTACTTTGTAACTGACCCAAATCCCCAAGATGATCTCACACACACACAAACACACACATCTCTCACACACACACACACACATCTCTCACACACACACACACACACACACACATCTCTCTCACACACACACACACACACACACATCTCTCACACACACACACACACACACACACAAACACACACACACAAACACACACACACACACACACAAACACACAAACACAAACACAAACACAAACACACAGAGGGAAGAATGAGATCACAGACATGCTGTTGTGCTTAATCTAACCTTGACACCGAGGAAGCTGTGAATGAGGGCTCTAGGAGGTGATGTCATTTGCTCATTACAGGACTGGGGGTGGGCAAACACTTTGACTGAAGATCTGAGATGGTTAAATCACACAGATGAGGGGTAAGAGGTTTAAACATGGGGTGTGTGTGTGTGTGTGTGTTTACGTCCGTGTCAGTGGATGACTCATAGTTCCACTACACAGGGTTAATCCTCAGTGTGATCCGAGCACATGATCTTCCTCCGGCTACACAGGATTTCCTGGTGCACAGCTAGACGCCCAGTGTACACCTAGACAATCACTCACTAACAGTCAGTCATTGACTGACTACAGCCAGTAACTACAGAACCATGTATGATCACTGACTATCTACAGCTGGTAACTATAGAGCCATGTATGGTCACTGATTAACTACAGTCAGTAACTACAGAGCCATTTGCGATCACCGACTAACTACAGTCAGTAACTACAGAGCCATATGGGGTCACTGACTAACTACAGCCTGTACCTGTAAAAGTGCAGCCAGTGACTGAATAACTACAGCAGGTAACTACAGACCCAAGTCTGGTCACCGACTAACGACAGTCAGCAGCTTAATAACTACAGGCAGTCAGGAAATAACCACAACCAATGTAGAACTACACACAATGTGTGCTATGTTAAAACAAAACACTGCACAAACACGCAATCACAACAACTTTACCATGCGCTGGTACACGCCACCGTGGGCAGCCATGCCCAATCATTCCACAACCCCACTCAAGAATGAACAGCAATTAAAGATTACGCCACAACTGTTCAGCTGCGAAACAATCCCGTCCAATCAGCGCGTTCCACTCCATTCAGTCACCGTGCAGCAGTAAGGGCACAGTGACCTCAGGCCTGCCGTCTGCCCCACTGTTTTACTGAAGGACAGGGTGGGCAGAGAGGGGACCTCAGGACCACAATGTAACAGACCAAAATGTCCCACCCAGCACTGGCTCAACATTTCAAACCCCCCCCCCCCCCTACACACACACAAAAAACACTATCCTGTCCAACACAAGCAGAACAAAAACACTCAAACAGATAAATGCAGACACACACCATGAAAGGAAGATGAGACAGAGAAAAGAGGGATAAAACTATTGGTGGACTTATTAAACTGCCTGGGTTTGGTCAGAGGGAGCAGGATTAGCTATGGATGCTCAGACTGAGACGCAGGGAGGAGGGAAGAGGACGGGAATCTCCTCACAAACTCAATAACCTCCTGACGATGACATCGCCTCAGTGATTCTGACAAATACCATTACATCAACTTAACCCAACCCACAGCCACCTGCCTCATTCAAACAAACACACACACGCGCGCGCACACAAACACACAAACACACACAGACAGACACAGACACACGCAGACACACACTTCACACCTTCTGTCCTTTCTCTCCCTGTCTCTCTCTCTCAGACACACACACACCTGCCTCCCTCTCTCTCACACACACACTTCTCAACATGAGACTTGCAAAAGCAAATATAAACACTGACAAACAAAATCCTATACCACGTTTCATCAACATCAGCTGATATTAAATCTACTCAGCTACTACACACGCACACACGCACACAACACACACAAACACACACAATAGCAACATGAAATCCTCTCAGAGACAAATCTCAATGTAGACAGAACAGACCACAGACGTTGCTACAGCCAAAAAAAAACCCCAAAAACCCCAGAACATAATGTGAGTATGTTAACACACACCATCCAGTTTTTGAGCTCCTCTTTATTACAGAAGACATGTGATACTGATGGAGGGTCTAATTTTGAAGCTCTCTGCTCATCAGATCAGAGAACACAAAGATTCCTCTGAAGCTTGCACAAATTGAAAAAGCAGCCGACAGGCAAACTAGACAAGGGAAAGATAAAACACACATGAGGATAAAAGTGTGTTTGTGTTTGTGTGTGTGTGTGTGTGTGTGTGTGTGTGTGTGTGTGTGTGTGTGCCTGTATGAGTGTGACCCAGTGCTGCTGATTTGTGAACTTAACTTCTGTCTGGAAACTGAGCTGGAGACAGCAGATGTCTTCACAGCTTCGTACATATTGCAAAAGCAATGTTCTCGATATATTCTGCTGGAAAACACGTTTTAGAACTTTACACTGTAAAACCATTTACTGATTGTTTTTTTACAACAATTCCAACTGCATTAAAAAAAAAAAAAAAAAAATCAAGTTGTGTGAGCGATTTTAAGTGTGTGCATGCGCGCATGTGTGTGTGTGCCCATGTGTGTGTATGAGAAAACTAATCCCTTGGGTTATCACAATTAAGCGTGTCACAATCTTAAACTGTTCACTCAGAAGATAAAAAGATGGAGAGTGTGTGTGTGTGTGTGTGTGTTGGGGGAAGGGGGGGGTTCTTTAGGATGACATCATCCCACACATAAGGCATTATCTCATCCTAAACCACGCACAGCATGACTCACAACACCACACCGTCAGCGCGTCCCCCCTTCACGGCTTCTGTACCTCTCTCTCTCTCTCTCTTTCTAATCCATCCCTTGTTCCCTCTCTCTCTCTCTCTCTTTCATCCATCTTTATCACTCCCTCTTTCTCTCCCCTCTGCTTTCTCTCTCTCCTCCCCATCATTCCTCTTGGCTGTGACAGCGTGTTTCTGCAGACAATGCTGTTTACTGCCGGCCTCTCCGCTGCCTCTGTGCCGTCCTATAGGTGAATGCTCCCTGCCGGCGCCATGGCGAGGGCCAATCAGGCAAGGGCAGACCGCCTTAATCACTGAGCAGACTGCTGTCTGAGGGACAGCTTGAGCCAATCAGAGCAGCTAGTTGCTAGGTGCCATGGGGGAAACTGGGAGGGGGGAAGGAGGTCATAGCCAATAGCAGGGCCCTTTCCCAGCAGCAAGGCATTCCAGGTTAGAGCCATCCAACCAGACAGGAGGTCTCAGACACATACACACACAAACACACACACACACACACACACACACAACAGAAGGCTAAAGAGAGAGAAGCTGTTGGACAAACACAGGACTTCTGACTTTCTTCGTCTGTTTGCATGAGCAGTTATGTGTGAATCTTAGTGCTGGATCTGCACACACACAATGTATAATTTATGCTTACACACACACACTTACAGATTTAACCCTGTAAACCTACTGCTTCACATTCTCTGTATTTCACACTTACACACACACTAGTCCCCTCTGTGGGAAAAAAAAAAAAAAACTAAACAGATACTATAGCAGCTCAGACAAACCAACCGTGGGCTATTGCACTGTTTATCGAGAGAGAGAGAGAGAGAGAGAGAGAGAGAGAGAGACAGAGAGAGAGAGAGAGAGAGAGTGTGTTTGTCAAAGATGCCAAATGCCTCGAGGCTCCTCTCTGGTCTCGGCTGAATACGAGTGTGTGACTGTCGTGATCTGAGCGGTTTTTAGCATGTCTCATGTGTGTATGGTCTGGCTCTGAACCCTCTTACTGTGGACAAAAACCCTCTGCTGAGCTATGAATGTGCACACAAACACGCATGCACACTCCTCTGGAACAAACACCCTCTCGAGAGAATAATTACCAAAAGGGGAAGACAGGAACACATCCCTGGAAATGTGAACAAATTAGTGTCTGTGGGTTCAAGGGTCTTTGTGATCTGAACATACATCTATGCATGGTGAAGGGTATATATAGAACATTTGTGTGTGTGTTTTGATGTGCGTGTACGTATATGAGTTAGCCCACGTGTTTATGACTGTGTGTGTGTGTGTGTGTGTGTGTGTGTGTACCTCTGGCTTGCTGAGGCTGGATGAAACCAGGGAGCCAGAGCCCACATCGAGGTCCCACTGTTTGCGACCGTGGTTCAGAGGATCCAGAGCTGAAATCCTACCATCCAACGTGCTGATGATCACCAGGGACCTGACAAAGATGCAGACACACACACACACACAAACACACACCACATACACATTAATACCAAAGGACATATTCTTTTTACACATTGTTGGTTAATGACAGAGAAGATAAGCTGATTGGCAGGTGAAAGTGTACATCAGTGCCGTTAAAGAGCGTGACCCGAACAGCAGTAACATAGACAGACCCTGGACAGTGCTCTGTATCTACGGAGTCATATGTCACATACTCCGTCCATAAGACTTTTAATTGGGCAACGGAACGCAGACAAAGACTGCCGCTTTGCCCCTTCAGACAAGTTCCACTTAGTCCTGTCTGCAGTTTTAGATTGTTTCCAACCTAAAAATCCACTGGAAACAAAAACACATCAGGCATAAAAATTTATGAAGCCTGAATCTGAAGTCACCTTAGGGCTTGAGGAGTTCACCCCACTGCTCTGACGCAAGTCCCGTGGTCTCGCTCTTCGAATGCGAGTCCAAAAGCGCCAAACACCCCGGCACCTCACTCATGATTGGCCAAGAGGTTTCTCCAAAAATATTAACACTGATTGGTTGTTGCTAAGCAGTGGGCATTGTGAGAATGAGGAAGCTGAGCTGGCCCCACCTCTCTCACCCTCTCACAAAGTGATGCAGAGAGAGAGAGAGAGAGAGAGAGAGAGAGAGAGAGAGAGACTTCATACTGAGAGAAAAGGAAACTAAGGACTCAGTTTCCTAAGTGAGATCAAAGCTTTTTTATTCTGCACTCTCTTTTATTCAAAAGTTCCAGAAGAACTAAAGTGAGGAATGAGAACATGTCAGGGGTATGATGGTTGGCTTCTCTGAAAGAAAAAAAAAAAAAAGAAAAAGGATGGGCAAAAAAGGCAGAGGAAAAAATACATAACATTTTGGAGTTTGGAGATTCTGGAGGGGCACAGTACAGTCTATGTCTCACACGTTAAAAGCCTTCTACACGTCTGAACTATTGGACAGGCTCAAAGGAATACTACTGGCGGGCTATACAAGAATCTATGCATATCAGAAACAAGCTGCCTCAACTCAGGGTTAAAGGCTTAAAGAGGATGCAACATGTGATGTTGTCTGATTTTGACTGTTCCTAACTGTTATTTACCAGGGGTGTGCTAATAACACTTTCACACGCGTGTACACACACGCGCGCACACACACACACACACACACCCCACTCTGAGCATCCCACCTCCCCACCCTCTTCTCTAGCTCCCTGTCTCTGATAGTCAAGTGTCTCTCAATGTGAGGCAAATACACTCCATTGAAAAGTAGGAACACCCTGTTGTATCAACAACTATAGTATCTGAGGAGCACGAACCAATCAGAAGGGCTTTACTCATTTCTCTGGCCAATCAGGATTCAAGTCTCTTGCTACCAAGCCAATAGGAGAGTGCTGCCCCCCCGAAAAAAAGTCATCCAATAGATAGAGGCAGCTAGCTGTAACCATGCAACAGAAAGCTGCTCTGAATCACTTACTGTCAGCTCTCTGACTGCAAACACACTCGAGTATATATATATATGTATACACACATACATACATACACACACACACACACACACAGAGAAGAAAATTATAGGAGCATGAGAAGCACGTGAGGAAGTAGAATCAGGAGCCACACCCCTGCAGACAGACACAGGCAAGAGGCAAAAAGTTATCCTATTCAGCACATTTCCTATGTGTTTTCACCATAAATGCATATTAACCAGTCAACGCATCCACAACACAAAGCACACACAGCCAACACACCAAACCAAGCACAATATACACAATACTGTGTGAACTCAAGAAATGTGCAACAGTGCTCAGAGAGTCATCACACACAGACACAGACACACAAACACAGGCATACACACACACACACACAACCAGAAAGCCACACCTAGGAATGTTGTTGAGCAAAAAGAAAGATAGAGAGAGAGAGAGAGAGAGAGAGAGAGAGAGAATACATATAATCTGGAAATGTGCTTTTGTGGAGAATTTAAAATTGTTGCGTAATCTAAAAAAAATCATACGCAAGAGAAATAAACCGACTTGACAAGTCCGAGTTTTAGAATCGTCTTTGTTGAATTGAATATATTGCACTTCAAACTTCTGTGTTTGTGTGGAATCAGATAACATACTGAGCCGCACATGTAGAAGGTTTACCTATACAACACGAAGAGACAGGTTGCTGACAGCATGCTGACTAATGTAGTAAACTACAGGGAAAGACTGGTAATCACGTATTGATTAGGGGATGCATCGTATGACTGTGTCACTCTGTGTGTGTGTGTGTGTGTGTGTGTGTGTGTGTGTGTGCGCGAATGCGCACCCACTTTTCCTTAGTGATCGAGGCACATTCCTTTACACAGAGACACACCCAAACTGGTATCACCATGCAGAACTCCTCTTCTTCCAATTAACCTGACCTTGCAGTATTCCCGCTGTCATTATCATTCACACGCATGTACGCACGCAATTGCACTTACACGCATGTACACACAGACACACTCACACAGCTGCCATTAATCACTTTTTTCACTAACTTTCAAATTCTATTAAACAGAGAGCAGATTTCACTTCAGAGACTCTGGAAACCAATGAGCGCGACTCCGGTCGACATCAAACACATTTTTACACACACACACACACACACACACACACACACATACAACGCTACTAAACTCCCTCAAACACAACCCTGCATCACCTAATGTCCCCAATGAACTGTAATCCCCCACCTCACCTCCCTGCCTGTCTCTGTGTTTCCACTCTGACTCTCACACGCGCTGAAATCAAAACTCTGTCGCGTGGCGCTCCCTCTCTTCCTATTGGTCCAAACCTGGCCTTGATCTGGGTGGCTGATTTGTTGTTGCTAAGCAGTGAGGAACCAAACTACAGGAAAGATGAAGCAACTGGGTCTTAGTGCCCACAGTTCTCTGTCACGATGTTTCTCTCCCAACTCCCCCCCCCCCCCCCTTCACTCTCTCTCTCTCACTCTCTCGCTCTCTCTCTTTCTTTTCACTACCCCTCCTCCTCTTTCTGCCCCACCTCTCCCACCATCTCAACCCATCACTGCAGTGCAGCAGGGTGTGTCCCCTGCAATGAATGAAATAATAAATAAATGAATACGACTAAATCAATAAACAACTTCCGCTTTGAAGAAAACTGCACGCCGACAAGTGTTGGATCGATAATGCGCGTGAGTGTGGGAGCGGACCAACAGACCTTCGGCTCGAAATGTTTTGTATGGCTGCTGACATGATCTTTGGTCGTGTCTAAAAGTTTATGGACTCTATAGCTGAACTGTCCTGTTTACAATTTGATAACAGGCTCGGTGAGAATTTGTGCTGACGCAACTGAAACTTTGTCAATCAGTTTGTTCTTTACAATTAATAAAGCTGTTAGTTATCTGTACATCAAAATGTAAAGGAGTAGAACGGTCAAAATGTTTCAAAAGCATTGGGGGGGAAAAAAACACAGTTCAAGATAAATGTTGTAAAAAAAAAACAACAGCAACAACAAAAAACATTTAAGCTGAAGTCAACTGTGCTGAACCAGAGAATAAAAAATTTTTACCACTAAAACGCCATTGGAAGAGTAGTCTACACAGTAACAAACTCTCCCTAGTTACCAAATTCAAGTGGAAAAAATAGTACACAGAAATACACGCACACACACACACACACACACACACACACACATATAAAAACAAACAAACACAAGCACATGGAGCTGCCACCCCACCCCTCTTTCTCTCGCTTTCCCACTCGTCTTCTCTCTCTCTCTCTCTCTCTCTCTCTCTCTCTCCTCTACTGCAGCCAACTCAAATTCTGAGCACTCTTTTCTTCCACTCATCTAATTGGCCAACAAGTTTCTCTGCTTTGGCTACCTGATTGGCTGTTGCTAAGCAGTAGGTAGAGGGAGCCAGACGTCTGGCAGGGCTTGTGCCAGGCAGGCAGGCAGGCAGGCAGGCAGGCAGCGGGAGGAGAGAGGCAATACTGTAAACGTGTGTATGTGCGTGTGCGTTCACGCATGTGTATGATAAAGAATACATTGCCCTGTGCGCCGTCTCTAAAATCTCCCTCTGGACCCAGTTCTAATCCAAAAATACACACATGTGGGTACGGAGGCCTACATGTGTCATGTCAACATCACACCACAGGGCATACCTGCCAGACTGACTTCAGCACATGACTGTAGTAATAAATAAGACTTAGAGACAAGAAAAACATATCAGTAGAGGAGTTCATAAACCCTTAAAAAAAACAAACAAACAAATTGGGTTAAAATTCTAGAAATGTATTACAAATGACAATAAAGAATTAAGATAAATTAAGGTTCACAGCTCCACTCAGACATCTGATGTTTTCAACTCTATTCTATCAGTTCTCGATACTTCCTGACCAAGGTTAGGTGGTAGCATTAACAAGGTGATTTGACTGACACACATACAACCACACGCACGCACACACATGTGCACGCACGCACACGCGCGCACACACACACACACACACACACACTCGTTCTGTGTTTGATCTGGCACCTCAGCACTTCAGCAACTCTCTGTGGGAACAGGAGTCGCAGCGGCGTTTCATCTCAAGGTGAGGAGTAGAGTGCTTAACCGAACCAAGCGTCGCCGTACAGTCACACTTTACTTCTCTCGACAGCGTTTCCTCTGCAGCAGAACAAACACACTACACCGTTCTCTCCCCACTTTTACTTGGCAGGTGCGTTACTGCAAAACAAACTCTGCGCCACGTTTGAGTACTTGCCCCGGACACATTTAAACAAAAAACAAAAAAAAACAAAACGTTTTAATTGTCTGCACCATTTCATGTTAGCGAACAGAGAGACGCTCAGAGGTCTTGCTGGTCATGAAGAGTTTCTTATTTGATCTGTAAGAGCTTTGGGAGAAAAAGGTCTGTAAAGAAAGGGTCGTTTTTATCCCCCTTTTTCGTTAGCTTCTGGCGTAGCCACCAGGGACTTGTGTCAAGGCAGGGTCTTCTTATTTCCTGCTAATATGTCTTTTCTTTTTCTTTTACACTCACAACCTCTAAACCGATTTGGTGTTTGCTGCTATACTGTTCTTCAGATAATAGTATGAATCCTTGTTAAAGTCCTTCGTGAAAAAAAAAAAAAAGAAAAGAAAAAGAAAAAACTGCTGCTTTTGTTGTGTCTCCATGTCTCTGGGGTTCTTGGGTGAGGATCCTATTTGCCAGTCGCGCAGGCTGTGCAGCAGAGAAAAGCATCCCAGGGGAGCAACTTTCCCCCAGTAAAGCTGTTCCATGTCAGAGGGAAGGCCTGAGGGTGTTGATTAGCCCAAGAACGTCACTAGAAACTGAGTACAATGGTTCACTTCCAGTGTTGTGCTTGTGTGCGTCTACGTCTGGGTGTGTGATGTTTTTGTATGTCTATGTGTGTGTTACAACATGGCCACATAAGACTTGCTTAGTTATTGTCATTGTTTGAGACAATTGTTTTTGACAAACTTAAGACACGATGCGAACCTCAAGCCCATTGTTCTGAACTGAACAAATACCAGGCCTTTGAAGTTAAGAGAATCGTAAGATTGGTTGAAAGCACTACAGGTTCATGTATGATGTATGTGTTTGCCTTGGCACCAGGTGTGAAGGCACCTGGCATTCTCACTCCTCTGGAGACAGGGAGCTGCCACATAATTGTGTCAGCCATACACCTCTAGGTGACAGTGGCATTATGGGTACTTTTTAATACTTATACCACATTATCATATAGTGCCATCTGAAGAGATTTTATGTCAGTAATTACATTAAATCACAGCTCAGCATACAGAGGTAATACCACCCTCTCCCTGGAGACATATGCTGTTCCTAGACCTAAACAACTCTAACGAGCTAACTTGTGGTGGCACGATGTTTTCAATGCCCATTTATCTGCAAGCTAAACCTGATGCACTACGAATGATGAATAAGTGGGACTGCTCACTCTCTCTCTCTCTCTTTTTTTTTTTTTTCAGCAGATATCCATCACTATCCCCTTACCCAACCAAAATCATTCATAGTCCTGCTATGCTGAGTCTGGCCTCTGTCTGAGAGGGTGCCACTAGGGAACAATGTTTACCAAAGATAAGTCATAAAAAAGTAAACACCTGTTCTACCCATTGAGCCAGGTTTGACCCTTTCAAAACACACACTCTTACACAGTTCTTCTCTCAAAACCCTTTGTCAAAGCTGTTAAACAAGATTACCATAGTTGTCTCGCTCATTACTGACCAATGACGAGGCAGAGGTGTTTCAAACTGCCGACACCTGTAAAAGTATGACCCATATGTGCTAATATTGAGCAGTAAAACACTCCTGCCAACTTCTGTCCTTCGACAAATGAACACTTTGCTTAAGAACGCTGTTGTATCACATTCTGCTAAAGCTTCATGCTAAAAGAGTTCAGTGATGCAGAGTTAACATATGTCCCAAACAAAAGACTAGTCTAGTATAGGCTTCTGTTTAGTGGTGTTGATTTTTGGATCACATCTGTTATAAACTTTACTGAGTGACTGTTACTTAGGTTACATCCACTTTGTTCTCAAGGGTAGGAAGACACTGAAATATCCCATCATGCATGAGGGAAGAAGGACGTGGACAGAACCAGGGTGAAGCTCATACAAACACACAAATAAAAGGTGAGACAGAACGTTGTATTCAGTGTCTGTGGTAGATAATGTTTTGTTCCATATTAATGCATGTGAGTGGTTCGAAGGTCTTTTCTTTAAAACAAAGTGAACTAAGAATATCTGAAGTATGCACTAGACTCCAGGACACACCCAACAGCACTGCTGCATCGACAGCTGTTTATTCCTATTCCAGATTAACTTCAATCTGTACACATCTCTCTGCTGTCAGCTTATCTTAAATAATGTCTCCCAACTCTAAAACTGACCTCACTAACCCTTAACATTTAATCCTAGCCTTGACCTTGACCAAAGACTCAGGACTTTCAGTTCTTGCCCAGTCCAACCTTTAGTCCTGCCCTTAATTAAAGATCTGCCCAGACCATACAGCTCCCAACCCAGGTCCACTCTTTTACCCCTGATCTTTACCTTCAAACTCTTTCAAGTCAATATTTTGTTTTCTCTTGCTTGTGTAATGAAGTTCAGGTGTTTGTCCTGTTCCCCATATGGGACTGAACACTTGACAGTACTGCAAGGGACCTCATAAATGTTGTTATCATTCATTCATTCATTCTCAAAGCCGCTTATCCTAATCAGGGTCGCGGGGTGCTGGAGCCTATCCCGGTGCTCATCGGGTGAAAGGTGGGGAAACACTCCGGACGGGTCGCAAGTCCATTGCAGATAAATGTTGTTAGACATTGATAAATACCTTAACCCACTTAGTCAAAGCAGTATTTTTAATAACGAAGCAAACGGACCTGAATTTACGGCTTTAGTATACAGGCTCTGCCTACACTAAAAACCCCAAAAATTATGATTATACAGCACTCACACACCCTAATCACTTCCACCAGCAACAGTTTCAAATTGTACTGTGTAGCAACAGTGGGATGCAGATTTTGAGCAAACAGGTGCAGCTAGAGAAAAAAAGAGACGTTTTTGGATGGTCTGGGTAGTATTTATTGATCGGCAGCGGTTTGCTCTCTCTTGGTTTTCATCAGAGGAACAGACCAGGGCACCAACAGACCCTCCCTACCTGCTCTCTGCGTCCATTTTCAGGTCCCCTCCAGGGTGGGGCAGAAGACTTCAGAGAGACAGAAGGTGAAAACTAAAATGCAGTTTAACTATGGTTGTCATGGAAAACTGGACCACAGTAAACATGAAAAACAGCTGTACTATAGGCTCCAACCACATGACTATATTTTGAACTAAACTTGTATGGAATTACAAGCAAACAAACAAACAAACAAACAAAAACTAAAAAACAAATGTCTGCGAGCTGATGGCAACAGCAGAGTCTGAGTATATCAGTCTCCTGTTGCTCATGGACGCGCTTCGCTGAGATCGGCGTTGCGGCAAACTTAACGTTAGTCCCCCTGCCTTTCTGACATGGTATTTGGGTTTGTTGCACAAACGTTGTCGATATCACATCGAAATATACGTCAGACGTATGCCTAAAGAAATTTTCGCTATTTATAATCCTGTGAATTTTACATAAGAGTTCCGCTGTTGTAAATTTTTAAAAATGCAAAATATTTTTGTTTACAACAGCATACAGTTTTACTTTATGAAGTATCAAAAATGCACGCCCCGACAGGAAAGCAAAGAACCACTTTCCAACCGCTCGGTTGTTTCCGTCACCAATACTCAATCCTCTAAGGAGATGTCATCATCTCTACGACAAGAAATTTAACTATGAACGCATAACTTTAAAATGTTATGGTGTAAATGCCCGCTTACAAAAAGCAGCGGTGTTTGGTCAACGAAAGGTAGAAGTAGATTTGGACTATCGATAAACGTTTAACTGATCATTGCAAATTTAAGAAAAATGCCCTATACGTAAACAACGCTGTTCTTGTTTAGTTTGAACGGTACATACTATCTACTGTGTAAGGGCGATAGGCATGATAAAAGAACAACGTTTCTCAGAGCTATGTCCTTCACAACTAACTTATCTTGTATAAGGCAACTCGGTAGGAGAGCGTTCATAACTTAACGGTCAGTGTTGATTGAACGACAAAAGGAGAGATTGATACAAACATGCAGTGCTCATTAGTATTTTAGTACAGATAATGTCAACCGAAAACGAAACTGCTTTTAACTAAACGTCCAAATAAACGGACGTTAACATTGAACGAATCGCTGCCAAGCGCATGGCTATAACTAATGTAGGAGCTTTGTAATATTCAAGTGTGAAAGCAAACACTAAACCAAAACTTTTCGCATCTATTTATGAATGTCTAGCTACAGCATTTAAGCAAAACTGAGCATATTTCTCTTGCTGGAAAACGGAAGGCTTTAAAGAACAAAAGGGAGGGAGAAATGTGCTAGAACACTGTGAGCTAACATAAGCTTGGTTTCCTCCAAGTTCACTACAAACTTAACAGAAGTTAAACCGATGGAATTACTTGTCAGTATGGGAAGCCATTCTGTCAAATTCAGTGTTATGTCCTGTTATGTCCTAGAGCAGACGATATGCCAATTGGCTTGCTAACTACCTCTTGGGGTGCTGGACGTTTTCGTCGCTGCCTCCAGACGGTTCCTCGCTCTCTCCAGCCGAGCCATTCTCGTCGTCCTCCACTGTCACGTCCCCGATGCCCATGGCCACAACGCTCTCCAGGCCTCGCTCCATAACGCCAACATCTTCTGTTGTTTCTGGGCTGAGAGTAGGAGCCGTTTCGAGGTCTCTCCCAGTTAGGGAGTGAGTTTTCGAAGTCCCTGTTAGCGCTCTCAATAACAACAGTAGCACCAGGGATTTGCCCACATTTCCAAGCTGAAACCCCCTTTCCATTGGGACAAGTGGCACATTAGTGAATAGGCAATCACATACCAAAGTGAAAATGTGAATTTTCCAAAAGTAAAGATGAACAAAAACTTAAGCCTATATATAGTTCAGCAAAAGTACGTCTATCCAGCGTTGCTTCCACTTGTCTTTTCTGAACGTAAACATGCCCAATCACTGGTGGACCATGTTATTCCCTTTTCACTTGACGTTGGACATGCCTTGGTAACTTTTAGCCCACCCCGTATCCAAACACACATTGGTCACACTGAACATGATGCTTCAGGCAAATCTTACGCATTGCAATTTGATAGCACACGCACCCTCTCAATCTAGAAAGGTCGTCTACTAAGCAGAACCCGATTGAGCGTTGGAGCTGTCATTCAAAACAGAGAAAAAATAAATGGTCGGCCCACCAAACAGTATGTCTTACTGGATGGTGACATGTCAATCAGGCATCGTAGGCGGGAGGAACACGTTGGCAGAGAATAAAGAGGCGGGACGAATTCATGTCTTCGAACCGTTCAGTGGTTGGATATGCTCGTGGTTTGACCAATTGAATGAGAGAACTGAGACAGAAATTATGCTATTGGTATATCAAAACGTGCCACAGAAGACATAACCGCTGTTCATACGTTACTCGAAACCAGCAATCAAAATCGTTGCTACGGGGACAAAAAATAGGAGGGTTAGTCTTTAGGCGATTGATGTGATAGGACAGACAGAGCGTTCACGATGGAAACATCGACGTGGCCATTTAGTTGACAAACACTTATTTCCGTTTTCCTGAACTTTCAACCTTCACCAATCATGCACAACTAGTTCAACAGGGCCACGAGAAATCTTACTTTTAAGAACAGTTTAAATCCATGCGGCAATACGTGTCTTAAACAAAAACTTGAGAAACTCTGTTTCACTCTCAATTTTGGAGTGTAAACACAAAGTGATACGTAGATTCGGCCAAGTGTCAGACTGGGTGTAAATTTTTTAAACAAGCGAGAGAGAAATGCATCACTTCATGCCCTGAAAAGTAAGTATGCCCCCTACCGTTCAAAAGTTGTTTTTTTTTTTTAAATAAAATCGAGATTTTCTGTCCGCACTTGGGCATTTAATGCATCAACAGTTTAATTAGGAACAATTCTATAATCTATAATAGATCACATATCTTTTAAATAATGGACAGACCACACAGAAAATTATCAGTGAGCAGTTGGTCCTGTTTTCAATATCATTCATTGCACAGTATTGTTCAGGTAACTCAGCAAAATCCAACATCACAGTAACAGTGGTACACAAATTTTAGACCCAGCACTGTTTTCCCGACCCACTCCCGAGGGCTTCCCAGTCAGCTGTTTTAATCTGGCCCAGCAATAACGTACCTGATTTCAATTAGTCAGGATTTGATGGTCAGTTCCTGAGCTGTATCAGCTGCACCAGATTTAAGCCACACAACAAGGTGGCTGATAGGAGGGACACCCAAAGGACTGGCTTTAAAAACACTCTTTTGTAAAATAAAGCTGGTGTGTTGGAAACAGACTGCAGTGCCCAAAATTCAAAGGGACCACAACAGGGTCTGAGGTACGTCTACAAGAACTGAACATATTGTGTAGCTGAGGGAACAGTTTGGTTCTATAAAGTAAGGCCTGCAAGGTTTTGAGGGAGCCAGTTACCAGTCCTGGGCTGACCAATGAGCTTATGGTCACAGGCACATTCCATTATCATCCAAGCTTATCAACATTCTAAAGGGAGCATAGGACTACTTTGACTGGCATGTCACCACCATCGCTGATCAAATGGTGTCGAGTACCCTGGGGCTACTCTCACATGAAAAAGTCTCTAAACTATCAAAGGGCATTGTAGGAACAGAAAGGCCATGGATTGAACAATACGTGTCTTTACCAGACATGGGTCAAAATATCAATTCAAAATAAAGTTCAACATTCTGTAATACACAGAAATTTGGATTCGAATAACCTTGCATGCATTTGAGGTCTACTGTGATTACAAGCTTTGGTTAGATCAAAGCAAAAAGGTGCGACAGTTTGGTTACAGAAGGTGACAGTTATAACAGAGAGCCACTGAGGCAAGCAAAGAGGCACAAAAAAGATCAAACATCAGGAAATAACACTGAAACACGCGTGTATGAGCTCACATGCAAAGCTACATTCAGAATGGAGTATGAGCACAAAAGAAAAAGAAAGAAGGCAAACTGAAAAAATATTAACTGAGAAAACTACAGACTTTAACCCAGTCTGATGTAATGGCTTAATATTTACCTGGGTGAGAAGGGCGAAAAGAGAGAGATAGAGAAAGAGTTATCAGAGTACATCACATCAGTGTTCACACAAAGAGATCACCTCTGGTGAGATTTCGCAAGCATGCTATCGTAGGCTCGGAGGACAATTTCCACGTTACAGGCCTCTCACAGAGAGCTGCTGGTATTCTCACCAGAGTACAACACAGTGTGTGTATAGAACAATGGGGTTTTTTTTGTGGGGTTTTTTTTTTTTTTTGGAAACGGCACTTGAGGTGAGAGGCTAGTCTTTGTACGGGGGGGGGGGTCAGATTTGACACGCAGGGTTCTCTCAGTTGAGAGGAGGGTCTCGGACTTTAACGCTCCCATCCTCCATTCCAAAATACACCTTCTCCGCCATTCCCACAAATAAACCTGTCTCCACCACACCTAGACAGAGAGAGAGCGAGAAAGAGAGAGAGAGAAAAAGAGTGGTATAAACAAGTAGGGAATAAATAAACAAATAAATAAAAGTATGTAGTTGAATGAAGCCCTGACTCTCCACACTACATATGGTCATAAACTCTTCAAAGGTCACACGGGGCACTTTGGGCAGACTGACCTGGAATCATCTTGATTGCAGTGTTGACCTCTTTCCAGTTCTGAGCATGCTCAAACTTCCAATCCAGGATAAAGTTGCTGTTATCAGTGACCACAGGGCCCTGAGGTGGAACAGCACAGAGAGTGACAGAAAATGTAAACTGATTGGTAATTCCAGTTCCTTCAAACTGCAGCCAACAGCTCTACAGATTTCAAAAACCCTCCCCCTTTTTCCACTAATGTGTCACATATTTCTGTCAGGAACAAATATGTCAGGTATGACGTCCTGCATACTGCCCCGCTTCAAGTCACTCAAAACGTCAAACAATTTCAAAACCCTGTACAACCTTAATCTACAAAAAGACAGAAAGAATGATCACAGAATACATTATACAACAAATAAATGATCAGTTTTTATACAACTTTTCTGGGAGAAAGACATATTCAGACAGTGGGAACGACCACAGATGTACTTGGATCAGGTAGAGGAGAATTCACAGAAGCGTCTGTGTGAACTCAAGGTCGGCAGAGAGCAGGAAAGCAAAACAGCCACTTTCAGAACAAAGAAATCTGACCCCAAGGTCACGCTGATCAACAGTACACTCATAAGGGTCGCAGACAGATACTCCAGCTTTTGTCAGAGCCGAAATGTCTTACATTCACGGATACTCAAAAGCACCGCTTCACCTTCTCAGCCGAGGTAACGGCACACTGTGTTTGGAGATACGGTGTTAGGGAACAAAAAAAAAATCATAACATTGTTGAAAATAACCTTGAACCAAAATGCCATCCTCTGCTGAACTTGGCTATTAAACCTTCGAGAGCTTGAAAAAAAAAATGTTTTTGGTTTCTACGGATATAAAAACACAAACCTGAAATGAACTGTCCATTCAAATACTTAAAAGATGACACTGTTTTTTTTTTGCTATATGGCAGTTCAAAATCACGAACAGTTCTCTTCACCAGAGATCAAAGTGATTTTTTTTTTTTTTTGAAAGGGTGTCCTAGGATGGGTTTTCCTGTGGGTACCATGTGTTCAGTTTTTACAGTGGAAATCCCAGACTCACCGCTTTACTGACTGCCATCCTTAACACAGCTTCCCCGCCAAAGCGTCGCGCGATGGCCCTGGACACGGGCACGTACGCCATGGGGATTACCTCCACAGGTACACCCTTCTTCCACTGCTGTCCCAGAGATTTTGAGTCCTTCCTGTCAACCACACCAACATATGTGTGTGTATGTGTGTGTGTGTGTTCATATGCAGGCACCAACCTTCTTTATTTATTACAGCAACCATCTGGAAGGTAGTGAAAAGACCTTTAAAAGACCATTAAATAAAGATGGAGTTTTATCATGATGGTGAGTACAAGCCCCTTGAGAAAATCTCTCTCTCTCTCTCTCTCTCTCCCTCTCCCTCTCTCTCAGAGAGGTGACATACAGAATAAATTTGGACTGTTTGTCATTATTAGACATAAACTGAACAATCAGATTACATATATCACCGGCAAAAACACAAACCCACGCATACACTACCAAATACCTGTAATCAGCTATAACAATGAAATGCTTGGCACAGCCAGCCACAATCTTCTCCTGGGTCAAACAACCTCTGAAAGGAAATGATGAGAGAGAGAGAGAGAGAGAGAGAGAGAGAGAGAATGTAATCCATGCAATGTCAACACAAACATCCAAACCTTAAACCAAAAATGAGGAAATGTGCAAAGCTAAATTACACCAAAGACAGTTTACATAAATTCAGACTTGTATTTCAACAGACATGTAGGGAAACCACACAAAGGGCCTTCATTCCATCTTCAAATATCTTCCTTGCCATTAAGCCTTTAAGCAGTACATTTGTATTTTCAGTATGAGAATCTCTTGTTAGCAGTGTTTCCTTCAATGCATTTCAGTCTGCCTTTAAAATCACTGTTATCTTTAATAGATGCATACTGCTACAAAGACCCTTAAACATTATACAATGTAATGTTATAAACTGCTGTTAAAAGTGCATTTATTTTCTACATAACTGCCCCAAAAATTCCTGTTAAGTTTTGATAAAGTTATTTCAAAGCTCCACTTGTAATGTATATCCATTCACAAGTCAGTAACCCTGCTTATCTGGAAACACTGTCACTTGCTGAGGGATTGTGGGTCTCAGTGGCTTAGTGATGATCTGTTATTTCAGTAGAGATTTACCCGCCTCCCTTTATGAGAGTCAAGGCTGAGTCAACTTCATCAGCACCATCAATCGCTACATCCAGCTGTGAACAAAACACGCTTAGTCATTACCCTAACACAACATATTGTTCAAATATGTTATCATTTTCTCTCAGCAAAATGCATCATTGATTTAGGATGTGCTCAATTTCAAAAGCGCCATCACAAAGCAGTGCTATTCATGCTTCATCGAGAAAGAAGAAGCACGCCATAAATTAAAATGTTTATTCTCACAGAAAAAAGCCCTAGGACTAGCTGTAGTGAATATGAGGTGTTTTATGGGGTGTGTGTGTGTGTATTTTGTGTTCCTCACCTCAGGATGTCTGTCCAAGTCAGAGAGTGAAAGGCCATGCTGCAGAATCAGCTGCCTAGCCTGGGAGAGGGGATGGAGCAAAAGAGACAGCGATAGGTGATCTCAACAATTATTACTGATATTTAAAGCTACACAGCGCTGCTCCAAATATCCAGAGACACTAACCTGAAAAGAAGTAGGAACACAAACAATGTTCAGCTTCTCCTGTCTCACTCTCTCCGCTAAAATACACGTGGAAAAACATTTTAAATATCAAACACATGTTATTTATAAAGGCTCATAATGTTGCCACACACACACACACACACACACTCTCTACTCACCCAATCTGTCAACAGCATATACTATAGTGGAACCGCTGCCTACTCCCACAACTTGATTATTCTACATGGGAGGAAGAATAAGGCAGTTCGATAATATTGCGAAAACGTCCATCAGGCAATACAACAAATTGTTATCTAGTCAAAGTAAGGAGAGCCGCGCCTGTTTTAAAGTTCATGACCGCAGATGCATCTTGGTAAAGAACACTGGGTGGTTCGGAACCCCCACCTTAAGTAAACACCATTTGTAAATATGCTAATCGCACGGTTTAGGTCCACAATTAGCATTCTTATATCACCTAATGCAATTTGCTAACCAGTTCACAAGCCGCGTTATGTGAGGACGAGAGTGTCAAGCCAGTCTTGTGAGATTATATAAATGTCTTGACTCAAGTGAATTATTTTAATGCTACCCTAACATGAACAGTTCTGAATATGCGTGAAGGACAGGACAGCTAACGTTTCAGCTAAGGTGAAAGACCATGCGGCGTATGTCTTAATATGAGTCCGATGAAGCGCGAATAACTTGATGGTAGTGAAATCGATATGGCCACGTGCAAGTCAGCGGAATAAAACATCAGTACGATAAACGCGTGACCTTACGCGTGACTTTCGGACTTAACGTGTTGCTTTAGCTATATTAGCTTTAATGGCTACCATTTCAGTCGTGATTGTGATACCACTGGGGACAAACAGTTACGTTTCCATTCAAGCGATTTTTCATGGAAGTAGTTCCGTTACCAGTTGATAAGCATTTTGCAATGTATCAAGATCTCACCTGTATGTGATTGTCAACTGCGGCGTAAGCTGCAAGTTTTTTCGCTTCCTCTGCCATTATAGTACTGTAGCGTCGCTTTCTGCATAAAAACACGTGTCTCGTATCAACAGAGCTTGGGTAGGATTTCCAGCGATTCCTAAGTGTCGTGGTGCAGAAATGTTCAGCCTTGTAAGCACACCCTAGCAACCTCCGTAACCACATCACCCAGCCCCTTAGCAGGTCGTCATTCAGGAAGAGAAGAACCTAATACTAACAAACCTGACTGTGGCGTATGACTACACGCCTTCCGGCACAGATTTGCACAGATCTCTATATAATATGTTCACGTTTAATGCATATCCTGGTGTACGCACACAATGTGTAAATCAGAAAACTTGCGCAGGCAAAAAGTAACCACAGGGCGGGAGGTATAGACTGAAAATGAGCCTCACAATATTACCCCCCCCCCCGCCCCCATCTCACTGCAGTATAGTCGGATATCTAAAGGGTTCTTAAATATCAGCGTATAAACATCCTGCCAATTTTTAATGAAAATAGCAATAGCGCCCCGGCTCCTCTCGTAAGAAAAAGACTGATGAATAGGCCTCAAGCAGGCAACCAAATTAATTAAAGCTTTCCCGTAGACCAAAGTAAATCAGACAAGTGTCAATATAATTCTTTATTTGGCAACCAGCTTGAAATGATCTATTTTTTTCAGTGTATAGCCTAAGCTTTAATAAACCCACACAATCCTTCCAATAAACATTTATCTTTTTTTTCTTTTTTTTTTTACATATTGCAGTTTGCAAATTTTAGCTTATCTGTTGGACAAAAAGTATTTTGACAATGATTTTTGTATATGCTATAAAAATCTACACATTATACATTCATGATTAGGAAAAAATATTTCAAAACAATAACACCACTGAGCATAACTGTCAACAAATCCATCCCAGGAGTGAGGGTCACAAAAAAACAAGAATACTTCAATATTACAGCAAGAGGCTATGAAAAGTATTTTGAGAATTGTGTAACCAGCGGACAGAACTCCATAAAATAATTATTATACTGCTACTGAGAGAGAAACAGAAAGAGAGAGAGAGAGGGAGAGAGAGAGTGGTGGAGAAAGAGTTGAATGTATGTGAGGTGCGAACAGTGGGGCAGTAGGATAAAACTCAACTCTTTTCAAACTACACAAAGACAACTCTTAGACTCTCATTCTCTCCCTCTCTGTCTTAAATCTTAGCCAGAGATTATGCTAATATTAATGGTCTCCATACTCATCCTTTTTTTTATTTCTCTGCTGTCATTATATAACTTAGAGCAGTATTCTAAAATATAAATTGGAAAATATGACCATCTCTCTCTCGCTCTCTCTCTCTCTCCCAGCCTCACTCTTTCTCACACTGTCTTTCTCTCTGTGTTTATTTCAAGTTGTCAGTATTGCTGTAGGGAGTTTCATTTGGACGGGTTTAAGTGGAAAGAAAGTCATCAAAAAAACTAAATTGCAAAAGGAAGTCTGTAACGGTCTTAAACATAGAAATGAAATAACCAATGATAGATAATAAAAGGGATTAAGTGGGCTTTGAGGTTTTCTAATAGCCATGCTTATCCGTTTCATTTATAGATTATGTGAAATACAGCCACAGCCATGAAAATGTGTGTGCATGTGTGTGTACGTGTGTGTATGTGTGTATGTGTATGTGTGTGTGTTAAGAGTAAGTACACAGTTGTGCTATCCTGTGACAACGTGCAAAGCATAAATGTTTCCATCCTCTGTGAAGAGTCGTTTTCCGAGAATTGAGCCCACGGAATAAATACCTCTTTTTTTTTTTTTTATCTGGACATTGTACCCTGAAACAACAGAGCTAACATTACATTCTGAACACACATCAGGTATCCAAACTAGAAATATAGCAACATCAGGAGAAATCTTTCTCTTCTTAGAAATATCTAAAATATTAATACTCTTTGAAATACACTATGTATATTGCTATGAGACACAGTTTCCAAGAGGGGTGCATGGATTTATTAGGTCTGTTCTGACCAGATCAATGAGAATAGCAATAATGCACCACAACGCACTGGAATGTCTATAAAATTCAATTCGACAACCAGGAGACAAGGAGAGTAGGGATGGGCGTGTGTGTGTGTATGTGTGTGCGGGTGTGTGTCAGCATCTGTGTGTGGTTGAAAACACAGAGGTATTGCTACAGGTAAATCCATTATTCGGCAATCGTTGTGCGTTATATCAGAAAACACCACGAGAAGACTCCGCCGTCTGCTTTGTTTTAGCTGTCTGTTTATAATGAGGATGACGATGATGATGATGGTGGTGATGTTTAGCCATGTTATGACAACAGGTGTGTGAGGATTTCCTATATCTCTGGTTCATTGATCGATGCACAGTTACACCAGGATAAACCAAAGAGAGACAAGCTTTGGCACAGACACTGAGACCAGGAGAAAAGCAATGACTGACGGAAGTCAAGAGGTCAAACAGTCAGTCCATGTTTACTGAGCACACACATCTCTCTCTCTCTTTATCTCTTTCTCTGTTTCTCTTTCCCTCTCTCTCTCTCTCTCCCTCTCTGTCTCTCTTTCCCTTTGTCTCTTTCTCTGTCTCTCATTCCCTCTCTCGTTCTCTCTCTTTGATTCATTCACTCTCTTTCTCTCGCTCTCTCTTTTCCAGTGCTTCACCAATGGCTGTTGATCAATACGAGATTCAGTCTGTTTCCTCCTGGAGTGTTGCATTTCAGAAATACAATTCCCAGAGTCGTTTTGCTCGGAGGCTCAGTGTGTCCATGTCTACATGTGCTGAGCATCCATTATGTCCAGATATTTGGCCTCGATGATCCTGGGCAGCACACAGTTCCTGGGACACACACACACACACACAACAGAGAGAGAGAGAGAGAGAGAGATCTGTGACGTCACCAACACACACTCACACACACACACACTACCACGCAAACTGTCACAAACACACATACACACACACAAAATATTTCTCCACAAAAACTCATGAATTTAATAAACATCTATATGTCACGCACACACACAAAAGCACACACCTGATTGGGATAAGTATAAACATTAGCAGAGGGAAGATCATCTTCATGTATGGCAGAGGGTACATCCCAAATGCACAGAGACACAACAGCTGCACCATCTGAAGGAATGTGAAGTAATGGATTTTCCTCTGTGGAACCTTCCGGATGTAGT
>NC_044498.1:45056035-45081035 GCF_902362185.1 Chanos chanos | reverse complement strand
AGACGCACACACCCACAGTCTCACATATACAGAATAATAGGTCTCCACCTGTTTGCCATTCTTCAGATATGCGATGGAGTAAAAAAAGAAAACAAAAGCAGAACTATTTGGCTCTCCTTTGCTTTCAAAAACAGACAGAGTGAGGGCTTTTATGAGCAGGAAACACCAGCGAGGGTGGTCTAATGTTTTTCCTGGCCGTCTGTATGTATGTGTGCGTGTGGTTTGTTAGTGTGTTTGTGTTAAACAAGAAGAACAAATGAGACTAATTCTCTTTTTGCTAGACACACCTAGCAGAGAAATATTTCAATGGTGTCAACTCACAGAAAGGAGAGCGATAGCGACATCGGGAAACAAAAAAAAACAAACAAAAAAAAAAAGAAGACACAAGATTACGAATTTAAGAGGGTAGATGTATCTGAAAAGTACTGAACTGATAAAATACAGTTATAATCATAGGCACATGTTGAAACACATTCTCTGACACGCATAATAAAAATGTAACACACACACACACACACACACACACTCTGACAGACCTTGAGTGGTTTATGGCTGTGTGGATCAGTCTCTTCTTCATCCACGGCAGCAGGCTTGCGTTTGGCGGCAGTTAGATGATATCTCTGGATGATCAATGCCTCTTTAAACTCTTCCTGAGTCTTACTTTCCAACAGCTTCTGTCTGAACGAAATATCGGAGAACATACTCGCAAACGTCCGCCCAAGCTCCATTGCCGTCTTCGTGCTTTTCTGAGAAGGTGTAAGAAAAGACAGAATAAAAAGAGAAAAGGAACGCGTGACACTCAATAGATGCCTGTGAGATTAGAACTTTCAGATCTATTGGATACAATCATCCAACGCATTCAGTGGACTGGGTGGTAGATTGGGGGTTTACAGAATGAATCTGACTCCAGGTGGTTCTCTTACAGAGAATAAAAAAGCCTGCAGAACTTAGTGAATCTCGAGAAAAACGGGGCTCCACAGGTTACAGGGCTGGAATCGGACCTTTAGTCTCTGAAGTGCAAATCTTCTGAGCAAATATCAAACACATTTAGTACTAAACGACCGGACCAGTAGAACTCTAGCTGATAAAATGAGGCGCAATAAAACCTCATGAATAAAAAGGTTGATATGTCACAATCCAAGTTAATTACGCTGTGCATTTTTTCAGTTAAAAAATAAGGAGAGATCAAAAAATGATTTGCCTTCGGTCTCGGATTAAACAGGGCGGCTGGGCGTTAAGCGATTCAGATCTGAGTAACGGGCCTGCCCATGCTCACCCTAATGATCCTACTGCGTTAACACTGACAGCTGTCGTCTTTAAAGCAGCCAAAGGTTGCCCAAGGTTTATGGTTCCTGCGCTGACTGCTACGTATTTCTACCCATACCATTAATATGTCAGGCACCATCTCGCTGTTCATCTGAGTGAAAGAATTAGCCTGAGGCAACAGACACAATGAGGGACACTATTAAAGCAACCCTGACTCGTTTTATGCTCTGTGTTTAACACACGCCATCCTTCATCTTTTCGCGTCTGTTGTTCGCAACAAACTGGGAGGCCGGAGTCATGAGTAAAATACCGTAATTTTACGGGGATCTGTATGGGCGTTTAAAACACATAACTGTATTGTCTGAAACTCTTATAATAAGTCTTTAAATACAGATATGATTTTGGTAATGCATGTTCACACAGACACAGAGATAAGCAAATTTATGATAAACCCAACGTCACAGATAGCTGAGCGACCCAGCTCTCACGAACATCATTTTGAAGATGACATTAAGAATATACGCGCGTGTGTGTGTGTGTGTGTGAGTATGTGAGTGTGTGAGTGCATGCGTGTGCATCAGTGTGTGTGTAGGTGTATGTTACCATCTTTAGGGGTGCCAGTATAAGGATGACATAGCGAACTTCAGCACAGTTTTCTCCCCAGTTCTGCGGCCGGTCTAAGCGAGAGATACACACATGCCGCCTCTGTAGGTTCTTTACATTACATCTGTAAAACAGAGGTCATAATCAACAATGCTTTATACTGTACATTCAGCACACACACGACACGTGATTTCAAATTGTCTAACTCCTCTGTGTACACTTCAAAAACCAATGCAGTGAATTTTAACGCGGCCAACATGAGAGTACAACACGCGATACAGCTACAGTTCATCCAAATGAACTAATTTCACTGTTGTTTCATAGCGTGTTGAGTAAATGTTTAGGGCTTACAGTCCAGCCCTTCCTGGCATTTTACCGAGCATATTTTAATTCTCTGTGTGCCTGCCACTGAAATGATAATCGTCTAAAAACACATTCATAAATCACCGCAAAGCTTCTTAAATCTTTGATGTTTCATAACATCACTGAGGGTTCAGTAGATGTTTGTATCCATTACTAAAATGTTGACTTTGTCCTTAGATACACCGGCATTTTCTTAGACATTTAGAGTCTCGGTGAGTCTCTGCAAGGACCTCGCTGTTTCTGTCCATTTCGGTCATGTCTGCCATTTAATGAGGAAGCACACAGGAATCCTATGTCCAAACATAAACATGCACTTTCACACACTGTTCTGGGAATTCAATCTAAAAGTTTCCTTGAAAAATGTGCTATGTAGAGGAAAAATTCTAAAATTTGAGTGGTTTGGGGCAGATTTAAATGTATTTAAGCGGATAATGATTTTGGCAGACAAAAAAAAATGTGGTTAGAAAACTCATGTAAATACCAGGAAAGATAATAAACTGAAAGTCCTACGCCCTACATGCAAGAAGAGACCACGTACCAGACGAATGATCTGTCAGACTGCTTTGCAGGTGACTGTTCAAAATTAAATTCTATTAACACGCAATAAAAACAACCTAGTCATCTTCTTTCCCACCTTGAAAACACTTAAGGCAACCCTAAAACCTCCTGTAACACACTCAATCCAAAGTGCTTTATAAATGAGTAACAGATCCTCGTGAACATTCGTTTTGTCTTTATACCTCTTAGACCAAGTGGAAATCATGTAAATGTTGTAAACTCTGCTACAGGACTCCCTTTATAATCATAAATGAAACAACTTTGAAACTAAAAAAAAATGGATCATTTGGGGGGTGTGTATATGATACCTTATAATTAGCTCTTTACAGGTCATATGTAAGTCATGGTGTGGGTATGGGGTGACAGAGGTGCTAGACTTCCTCTGATGGCAGTTGAGAAAGGTTTTGTAACTCTGCACAGAACTTTCTAAGAGCGTGTAACTCACAGGATGCAGAGCCAGGACTGCTGGTACTGGATCCCAGTAGCGGTGGCTGTGACACACTGGAGTGTCTCTGACAACAGGTGCACTGTGGGTAAAGGAGTTAGGGTCAAGCAGAAGAATCTGAATATAAAGGTGAACATGGTTCAAGGTACATGGCCAGGGCAGGGAGTGTTGTCATAATTTCATTGAATATTCCACATTTCGCTTCATTATGTCGGATGAAAAACCAAGATGAAAAGGAGGTGAAGTATGAGATGGGAACAAAATACTAAATTAAATGTAAATCCCCTTACCTACAAAGCAAATGTATAAGTAGGAGCATGGCAACAAAAGCACAGATAAGCCACACAGTACTGAAAGAAGTTTGAGTGACAATGAAGACCTTTACAAGGACTG
This sequence comes from Chanos chanos, assembly GCF_902362185.1. Taxonomy (NCBI): domain Eukaryota; kingdom Metazoa; phylum Chordata; class Actinopteri; order Gonorynchiformes; family Chanidae; genus Chanos; species Chanos chanos. Next base: position 45,077,407 of record NC_044498.1, on the reverse strand, counting down.
TTCCAAATGTTCAATTCAAAGTAATCGATGAGAGTGTGTATATGTGCCTCTGTGTGTGTGTGTGTGTGTGTGTGTGTCCTGTCCTCTGTCTTGCGGAGCCATAAGTAGTCCAGCATACTAAACGAAAACATTATGAGACTGTGTGCTATGCGTAGGCATCTGTATGCATGTGTGTGTGCGCTTGTATGTCTTCTGTCCTCAGAGGTGACAACTATGAGGTGCTCAGTATGGTCTGCGGTATCTGCGTGTGTGTGTTGATGTGTGTGTGTGTGTGTGTGTGTAGTCTGTTTAGCGAGCAGGATAGATGTCTCTGGCACAGTCACACTGTCTCATCAATAAGACATCACACACTCACATTCTGGACTGATGGATATCACCATGACAACACATTCAGACAAACAGAGAGAGAGAGAGAGAGAGAGAGAGAGAGAGAGAGAGAGAGACAGAAATTGAGAATATGAGGGTGAGACATGGAAGAGTGAGGCGTGTGTGTGTGTGTGTGTGTGTGTGCGCATGTGAGTGTGTGTGTGTGTGCGTGCGTGTTTGTGTGCATGTTTATGTGAATGTAAGATTGGGGAGTGAATGAATGGGGGAAAAAATAGGAGCCGCAGCTATTTTGACAAAACTTGTGAAATGACTTTAGCTCTATGCCATCATTCTGACCAGATGCTTGTACATAGACACACACACAAACACTCACACATGCACACACACACACACTCACACATCCACACACACACACGCCAACACACACACACACACACAGAGACATTCAGGCCACTAACCAAAACAGGCTGTTCAGCATAAGCTGGCACGACTGAGATCCCTTTGCAGAAAATTACCAAAGGTCTAAGCACCAGGATGGGAATGCATGTTATACACAAACCCACACACACACACACACACATACACACCACACACACACACACCACACACACACACACACACACACAGGGACATTAACAAGTCATTTGGGTATGTTTATTTGTGTGTGTGTGTGTGTGTGTGAAAGGAGGAGGGAAGCTATTATCTGCAGGAATAACAAAAGTAGTGTGGCAGCAGGTGAACTAAAGCACAAGCCACTGTAATTCTGCATAATAATGAACATAGCCATGATTGATATGAAATGAGAAACAGATAGGAAAATGGATGATACGATGAGATGAGAACGCACATGGAGCCTCACATTTTGACGACCTTACTTTAGTCCTCCTAACATATATTTTAAAACAACTGAACTAAATTTCTAATACCAGTACTGATTGGGCTGTTCATATGCAAAAGGATGTGTACTGTTCCAGACAAAAAAAAAAAAAAAATACAGAATAGTCTGATCAAACTAAAAAGCCAAACCCTCTAAAGTCAAGCCTGTCAATCACAAGCAAAAAGGAAGGACAAATAAACGATGAAGTGACAGGCTCTTTTCCACAATGATGATGATGAAACGCATACGGGAACTGATCACATGGTCTTACCGTTGTGATAGAAAAGGAAACTTGGAGACCTGTCTGCACAAGAGAATCAGAGACACACACATACACACATGCTGAGACCGTGTTTACAGAGCAGAGGAAAAGGGTTAACATTAGAGAAACGCGGACGCACAAAAGCGTTACGTGTAACGTAATTAAACGTGACGTGTTAAGTTGGACAATGAAACCTTATGCACAACAGCTCCCTTTTGTCTCTCTGACAAATGTTGACACAAGCTCCTTTTTTTTCATCGCTGGCTTTTCTCTCCTCCTATTCGATCTCTCTTCCTCTTTGTCCATCTCCTTTTTCATTGGAACTGGGCCATGAAACGGATTCTAGTGGCTGTAATAACTGTTGTTCCCCAGCTCAGATGAAATATAATTTTTCTCTCTATTCCTTCATTAAGCCTGTGTCTTAGCTCAAAGAGACCTCATATGACTCCCCGGTCTGCTTGCCATTCACGTTTTCAGTCTAATTTGATCTCATGTCTGATAAGACTATTGTGTTACATGTGATCTCTCTCTCTCTACATATCTTTCTGCCTCACTCTCTCTCTCTCTCTCTCTCTCTCTCTTACACACATACAAACACACGCGTACCCACACACACACACACACACACACAATTAGCTCCCATTCAGAGTTTTGCCATGGAATATTATCATATATTATCAAATCCATGATGTTCACGTTCCAAGGCCCAATCACACATCAGCTACTTTGCATGTTCTCAGCAGTCTCTCATTAATAAGATTCTCTCAAAGATCTGAGCTTTGTATCCTGGCAACTGGAGAAAAGGAAACAGAACAACCCCACTCTGTGCAGTACCCCAAATACAAACCCCCACTCCCCCACCGCCTTCCACGACACAAGCAAAAAAAAAAAAAAGAGAGAGAGAGAGAGAGAGAGAGAGAGAGAAAGAAAAAAGCAACAACAAAATTAGGCAATCATGAATCTGGTTTACAATTCATAATTTACTTGGTGATTTAATCTCCCAGTCCAAACCATTTACAGCTCGTAGAATACAGCCAGTGCAAATTTGGGAACGTTGGCGAGAAAAGACAAGATTATCAGCGAGGTGGAAATGATCAATAAAATCCTCTAAACTGCTGCGACATTCTGGGAAAATCTCCCCGGAAACAGACATAACACATGCAAGCAGAGCCCCGGAAACTCGGGCATATTTATATGTGGGGAGGTCATGAATATTTAATATTCTCATTCAGATTTGAGAAATATTAGGGAGGGATTAGGGAAATCAGTGTAGAAAAAAGCCAATGAGATCGGTTTTAATGGAACGGTGATTTAGGAGATACCCCATGTCATGTTTTTTCTTCCTTGTTCTCTCTCTCTCTCTTTCTCTCTCTCTCTCTCTCTGACACACACACACAAAAGAAGACTGCGAGTCATATTTCATCTTGAAGGACATTGAAATTTTGCATTCCCTCTCACTTTGCACTGAAAGGTTTTATTGTGTTTTCTCACCGTTTTTCTTTCTCTAGCTTCTGTGTAAGTGTGTTTCTCTCTTTGTTTTCTCTTGCCTCCTCTGTTCTGTTTTTTATCTAGGTTTATAAGTGTTGTATTGCTTATTTTTTTTATTCTTTTGGTTAGAGGTATATTTGGTAGGATCAGGGTGAGTATATTTGGTAGGATCAGGGTGCGGGGCAGATTAGTTCTTCCTGGGGGTAACAGAGTTAATGCAGCTAACCATGAAGCATACCACAAATGCAACCACCACTGCTGACTGGTCAATGGAGGAGTGTGGTTAAGCAGCTGGACAAGTACAGGGATCTTCCTCTAGGACAAAGCCTGTACTTGTCTTCATTCTGAATAGTGCTGACAAGGACAACCATGACATAGTAATTCAAGCAAAAGTTTACTAGTATACCACCTTTCCTCAACCTGGACAATACTTCATCACATATTCCTCATTTCATTAATGATCAACTTTCGACGCGGGAGTTGTCCAGACATGATGGTTGGTAAGTCTAATTTCAAACAATCCCTGAGGATACGTATCCTCCGTGCTTACACGTGGCATGTTGTTCAGGAGACTGGAGCGTGTGATTCTTAAAAGTGACACCAATGAGCTTATCTGGGATTTCTAATTAAAAACTGACAAATTTGATTACTTTTATCACCTAAGAGACTATGACGTGTTTTGGGTGTGGGTTGAACGATCCTCTAACACGAGTAAGCTTGGGAAAAATGGGGAAACCTTACCGGTCAGGCTCCCCAAGACAGTGTAGCAGAACAAGTGGCAAAGACACTACGGAAAATAAGGGTCAGAAGAAACAAAAATAAAGGGAAGGGCTTAAAGGGTAGCCTCATTACGGCAGGTGAAAGCAGTGGCAAAAACGCAGATGGGACAGGTGACTTGGTTGGTCAGACAGCTGCTACAGCAGCATTTGCTATGGGCTCCAGTCGTAGAGCTGAGATAGCTATTGCCTGCAGTGACATTGAAGGTGTAGTCAAGGTAAATGCTGGTTTTAAGTGCCTGTTTAAGTGTGCAGAGGCATAAAGCGGGGCTTCTCGTCATCTGGCATGTTGCATATTTGCCATAGAGCCTTGGCTCTATAAAACGAGATTGAAAAATCACTGGCTGACGCCGTTATCATTGTAATCCCATTTCAGCTCAGTCGGCTCATGCTGATGGTGTAGTTGTGATGCTCATTGACCAGAAGGACACTGATTTGTTAATAAACATAGTTAGGGATTTGGGGGGTATTTCATCAGCATGGGTGAACTGCAGAAAAGGGAAACACATTGGGTAATGGGTGGGTGCGCAGCCAAGAGTTCCAGAAGGCCTCTGAGATGGAAAAAAGAGCGTGCTGAAATATTTGGGGATACACGCATGGAACAAGAAAAAGGTTTCTCGAAGAGGTGCACTAGCACAAATTTAATATAAGGGCCATGATGAACAATATATAGAGAGATTCAAAATTAACAGTTCGGTGACATCTGTCTTGTGGTTTGCCTAGACCTGTTCAGTGATCTGCTTGTGAAGGTTCACACAGTGCTGGTGGACACCAGGTGTTAGGGGTGCCACATTCAAATCCAGCTTATACTTAAGCTCCTTACGGCTCCAGCAGACTTGGGGTACAGATGAGTAACCAGCTGGCATAAAATAGCTTGGTTAGAGCTGCCTCACTTTTTTCAAGTGGACTCCTGCAGGATTCTCTTCTTTAAGTTTGAAGAGTGCTGAGGGTGTACAAGGGGAACATGGCCAGGTTCTTGACAGTAGCTGATGCGGTACAAGCAGCTTATCTGAACCCAAGCAGTGAGGCTGCCTCTGCATTAACCCTGTGTGTCGGGGACTACAGCTCTGGGACACTGAGGGGACGTGTGCCAGTACATTCTGGCCCACCATCACTGCAACTGCCTGCACATCTACCTTTATAAAGTTGGTCCTCCTTCTACTTGTCTTATCAACTAAAAAAAAAAAATGGATTAAGTATTAATTAAAAGAATAAAAAAAAACAATGAGAATCCAGGACAACTTATTAAATCAGTACCACTGGTCTGTTATTTATATATAATGATGATATTTATGAAAAAAAAGACTAACTCTAATTTGCATACGTTAAGTATGAAACGCACATGGCATCCAACCAGTGCTCTACATGAACTATGAAAGGGTGTCCAGTCATAGAACTCCAAATAAGGGCCCATTTTACGGTAAATGAAAGTCTAGGTATTTTCTTGACATTTTTCATGAACTATTGATGTTTCAAGACAATTGAACTATTTATGAACTATTTATGTTTCAAGACTGAACTATTTATGTTTCAAGACAATTATAGCAACCAATCTGCAACAATAATAATGCCACACATGTCCTTTCAGATACGTCAGTGGAGAACTGTGTGTGACAGAAAAACACAACAGGGGTATTAAAATGATTGAGATTCAAAAGATCTTAGTTTGCACATTGCGATTTTAACACACCAACCCTTGGGTATTTAACAGCTTAATAATTAGCTGCCTCACTGAATCAAGCAAAACTGCTTCTGCAACTGAGTGTATTTCAATTTTGGGATGACTGAGGAAAAACAAGATGGATGGTTGAAACCCACTGAAATAAAGAGTAATTAAAAGGGCGTGGCAGTAGGTCTGAGTTCTTTAGAGGTCACTGGGTCTGTGAGAGTGGCAGCCTTGCTTCTTGTTCTGGAGAACGGCATTGTATTATTTTCAGGCTGTGTCCTCTGGGAGAGTCAGAAAGTTACTGCAAGTTGGATGTAGAAACGCCCATTATCACCTGGCAGTTCTCTCTCTCAGGTGCAGCCAGAGCCCAGCTTGACCTCTGACCTCTTGCTGACAAGCTGCTGATTGAGACATCAAATGTGTGTGTGTGTGGGGGGGTGGGGGCAGGAGTTTATAACATCTAAGGCGGTTTTAACTTCCTCTCTTTTTTTCACTTTGTAACTCTATCTCCCCTTCCCTTTCTCTCTGTCTTTCTATTTATCATCTTCTTTTCCTCTGTTTCTCTTTGTGTCTCAATCTCTCTGTCGCTCTCTGTTCGTATCTGTCTCCTGCGCATATTTAAATAAACCTTTAAGCTTCTCTTACTGAGAGGAAAACAAAATGAGTCCCATGATTATTTCTCAGAACAGTTTTATTATTCAAAATAGTTATTATACCATGTGTCAATCATTCTAGACCTCTGTGGTCATTCACTGTATGATAAACTAACCTTTCACAAGCTTTTTACTGAATTACACAATTGAGACCACAGACACACACACACACACACACACACACACGCACACACACACACGCACACACACATACGCACACACATCAGGTCACTCACCATTGACCTCCTGGGAGCCAGCGTCTGTGAAAAGTGAGCTCATGATCTCTTCAAAGTTGCATGCGGGTTCAGCCGTGTGAGGATCCTGGGAGACGTGCCGCAGCATGGTCCTTAACACGTCATCGAGAGAAGCCTCGTCCTCATGCAGCAGGATAGACGCCCGCTCCAGAAAGCCATCCAAATCACGGTGAGCACGCACCTCCTCTTCAAAGTTCATCAGTTTCACATACTGATAGCAAACACAAACACACAAACACACACACACACACACACACACACACCAAACATAAGCAAAATGAATTATGCTTATATAACGGTTTCATATATACATGGAGGATATAAAAATATGTGAGTGCAGAAGGGAAAAGTGTCCTTACTCTTCTTGATGTGTTAAGCAAGACACAGCCATGAACATCTGAATCTGAAGGAGAAAAGAGAGAGGAGTGAGAGGTCTTCCAGAGAGAGAGAGAGAGAGAGAGAAAGAAAGAGAGAGAAAAAGAGAGAGAGAGGGAGAGAGAGAGAGAGAGAGAGAGAGAGAGAGAGAGAGAGAGAGAGAGAAATAGGAGTGATAAGACCACAGAAATGACACAACACACTGAAACTCTCTCTCTCTCTCTCTCTCTTTCTCCCTCTCTCTCTTTCTCAGGGAAGAAAGTAGTGAATGTTGTGAAATATGAAAGGGTTCAGGATCACAGGAGCTTTCTCTTCTTCTGATAGCTTCTAACAAACATCTCCTGGGCAAAATAATACCTTACTCCCTGAAACCACCTTTACATCTCTTTTACGCCCGACAACACACTGCAGTGGTCATTGTGTTTGGCATTACGTCTCACATACATACTGTAAAAAAACCCCCTGAGTCACTACTCAAAACACAAAACCTTACATCACCCACGGGCTCACTGCATAACAACCGCTCGTGTATGGAAGTGTGCCTGCGTGTCCTGACGGTTTTTTTTTTTTTTTAAACATGTTGAAAAATGCCATGGGGTCTATTCTGAGTTCATTTTTAAAACCCTCTTACAATGGCTTTGCTCTTAGTCTCCAAACCATGTGGAGATTAGAGAAATCAGAAAGTCTTTATCAGGGAGAGATGCCCTACTCCCGTGGGTGCTGAGGGAACAGGAAGTCCTGTTGGTAGAAAGAGAGAGAGAGATATTCAACCAGGATTACCGCGGCCCTGCGGCTGACTCCTCCACGGCTCCAGCTCTCAGATTAAAGAAGTGTTGGATGGCTTTAGGATTAACAGGGAACTTTGAGAATAAAAGCCTGACGTTTAAAAGCACAACTTTGGGGTTTTAATGAGAGGGAAATCTATCTATTTAATGAATAGTGTTATATAACCTCTGAGCCTCTTAAAAGCCATTTAAAACATCCCTCTCTCTCTCTCTTTCTCTCTCTCTCTCTCACTCTCTCTCTCTCTCTCTCTCTCTCTCCCTTGAGCTTTAAGAACGGTTATGGTAATGCAGACATGGAAATTGGTGCTACTGATTTTTAACATCATGTTAAAATCTCACTGTATCAAATGACTTCAGTTTCTAACACGTTAAGGAAAAGCTTTGGCCGAATGTGGTTGGGGTAATTCCCAATACAGATCATATGCCTTCCTACACCATCCTACCATGTTTTCCAAACAAGCAGACCCTTCTGTGGTTTAATTGCTTCGGTGATTGTGATGATTCTGTGGAATCACAGCCTTTCTCATTCCAGATTTCTAAATGTCCCCACTGATCAACAGTTACTAACTAACAAGTGATGAGATTGTCTGCAGCCTGTCTCCTAATGCAGGTAAAAGAACAGGCTCAACAAAACAAAGATCAAAGATCTACTACTACTACTTCCGTACCTAGCACAAAACAGTTAGCATTTAGCACTTAGTTCAGTGCATACCAAAAACAGATCAAGATTCATCAACTAAAGCTTAAACAAATGTGGAGAAAAACATCCAATTAAAATTAGGCAGTCATCCAGTTTGAGGGAAAAAAAGACAAAAGCCAAGCTAACATTCAACAATCTGTCCAATAGAATTAATAACTGGTCAGTGCTCAGAATACAAACAGGTGCACAACTAACATTCAACTGAAAGCCCAATAGGAGCCAGTGACCGACAGGGTAATTACGTCACATAGAGCCTAAAGGTACACAGGATCCCACTGTCTGTATCCCCAAAGACCCCAGCGTCGTGCTGTTTCTGGGGCAGACAGTTTCTCTGGCCAAGGTCGCATCTTTAATTACCTGATGTGGAACCGAAGGCTAGCCAGCTCACACACGGACCGTGATCTTCCACCAAATCGTTGGGCAGCGAAGAGAAGCCATAGGAGTAAAATGTTTTTTTTTTGTTTGTTTGTTTGTTTTTTAATTTAGACGAGTACTGACAGGTTCTGCAGTGAGGATGACAGAGCATCCGCTTGGATGAGACAACGTGTGAGTAAACTCCTTGTGTGGCGGTAGCACGCCATCAAAGGCGCTGCACGATTCATTCATGCATAAAAATCAAAATGAAGATTAAAATGATAGTGAATGTATTTGTGTAAACAGAGAGAGAGAGAGAGAGAGAGAGAGAGAGAGAAATAATCACTCCCTTTCCATTTTACTGTGTCTGAAACAGAGTACAGTCCGTGCGCCTGTATTCATAAAAAGAGCTGGAGTTTCAGCATATACGACTTCAAAGTCGTATGGAATTCTACTGCCTTTCAATGCAAAATACAGGAAACTTATTTAACCCCGTGTGTGTGTGTGTGTGTGTGTGTGTGTGTGTGTGTGTGTGTGTGTGTGTGTGTGTCTGTGTCTCTGTGTATGTGTGTGTTTATACTCTGCAAAACCCAAAGCATATACATGCATGCATACACATACAAATTCATACACATATAAACAAAACAGTGTGACCATCCAAAAAGATCAAATCTGTTGACATGGTACACTGGTTATTTAATGAGTGTTAAAAATAACTGGGTGAAGAAAATTCCACACCCCTCACTTCAGAATCTGTCCACGTACTCAAATTAATCTGTTTTTCTTAAGGTGATTTTTTTTATTAAGATCAAAGGATGAAAAGCTGAAGAGAATGAAGAGAATGAGAGATAAAGAGACTGAGTTCAAGCAAGTGAGAGAGAATGTGTATGTGTGTGTGTGTGTTTGAGAGAGAGAGAGACAGAGAGAGAGAGAGAGAGAGACAGAGAGAGAGAAAGAGAGAGAGAGAGAGAGAGACAGAGAGAAAGAGAGACAAAGAGAAAGACAGAGAAAGAGAGAGAGAGAGAGAGAGAGAGAGAGGCAAAGAAGTAGAGATGGCGGGAGAAGGAAAGGCAATATTCGTCTCCAGGTGCCTTGGAGTGACAGCAGGTGACCCGTCAGCATGTGTGGGTTTGCGGAGTGGCACGACATCATCGAAGCGCACCTGTGCCTGTTGCTATGGTAACCGCTGACCTGCTGACCTAAGCATCTCCAGAGCTAATCAACAGCCCTGCCTCTGGTTTCCAACAGTAACACCCAACCTCCTCTCACGCACACACACACACACACACGCACGCGCACGCATGCCAACACTGACCTGTCCCTCCTTGGTGTGTCTGGTTGCCGTAGAGATGGATGTCATCTCCTGATGGGATGGGTGAGTCCTGGCCCTCCTCACGGTCCTCGCTCCCCTCCTCCTGATCCTCCCTGTCCCTCTGCTCTGAGAGCAGACACAGACCACAGCACAGCATCAGGCCGGAGCATCCACCCAAATCAATGAGCATTATTCTAATAGAGCAGCATCAGGCCAGAGCGTCCACTCAAATCAATGAGAATTATTCTAACAGAGCAGCATCAGGCCAGAGCATCCACCCAAATCAATGAGCATTATTCTAACAGAGCAGCATCAGGCCAGAGCATCCACCCAAATCAATGAGCATTATTCTAATAGAGCAGCATCAGGCCAGAGCATCCACCCAAATCAATGAGCATTATTCTAACAGAGCAGCATCAGGCCAGAGCGTCCACCCAAATCAATGAGCTTTATTCTAATAGAGCAGCATCAGGCCAGAGTGTCCATCCAAATCAATAAGCATTATTCTAACAGAGCAGCATCAGGCCAGAGCATCCACCCAAATCAGTGAGCATTATTCTAAAAGAGCAACCCTCAGCCAGGCCTCAACAAGCACTCCTTCCTCAAGAGCCCCCCACGGACAGTCGCGCAGAATGGAAAGGTGCCCTGTGTTTATATGTTAATTGGCAATTTAAAGCCATTCAGAAAAGTCAGGACACGGCATCGGAGAAGCTTTGGCAGGAACTACCCAGTACTTAAAATAAAAAAGAGATCTCAGGCAAGGACAGCATGATAATGAGATATGGTAACCTTTTCCTACTTAAAGGGAAAACATACACACAGGCAAACATATTCACTGATGTTATATATTTATAAATGAACGTTCTTATACACATTCTGCCATTCTCAGCACTTGCACATCTGCTTTAACGAGTCATCTCATCATTAAGTTATTTATAACCTGATTCAGGTATGCTGAAATAGACTGGACTAAATATATGACATCTCTGGAGGTCTGAGAGAGCAGATTTTTGAGCCATGGCTTATAAGAGTTACTATTACTGCTGAGTGCTATTACTCATCTGTCATATGACAATCCTTGAGCACATTACTCTCCAACTGTAGTTAACATCACACTCAGTCCAAATCCACAGGCTTTAGGATGTACTTCATTTGTCCAGTAGGTATATTTAATCTCTAGCTCTCCTGTAAGCTGATGCTGTAGTGAATGCAGCATGGGTGCATGTCAGGGGAGAGGAACTAGACAGTCTAAAAGTGTGTTACATGACTGCTGTGAATACACACACACACACACACACACACACACACACACACATAGTGTAGCTTCCCCTTTTCCCCTTACTCTCTTTTCCATACACACACACACACACACACACACACACTTCCTCTCTCCCTTTCAAGCTTCACGTTCCATAACATCTCTGATTGATCGTTTTAGAGCTATGAATCACTGTTTTCATGGACAAATTAACGCACTTACGAATTATGAATAGCAGCCTCCGAAAAGTAAAAAATTATTTCAGTGAATCCTGAATTTGATGTCGTCATGGATTTTCTAAAATAATACATTTTATGGGATTTATGGGTGAAAATATCATCGAGATCCTTGATGATCTGCCCACCTTTCAATACATTGTCATTATGTCACTAACACAGATACAGGGGAATAAATGACAGTTTACAGTTCTGATCACACACAAACAGACACACACACACACACACACACACATGCACTCACCCATTTCTTGATAAAAGTATCCATTCTTGGTCATCCCTGAGGCAGGAGCTTCTGTAATTAAGAGAAAAATGGATGAGCTGGGCAGACTGGGCACTAAACACAGCACTGTGCTTATGTGTGAAGCAAACTGATTTAAGTAGAACAGTGCAGGTATATTAGGTTCAAGATATAAGAGGGCTTATTTACATATCCACATGTTTATATTACGCACATTTACATATTTACATCAAACACTCTCAGAATGGTCTTTAGGCAGTTGTTGAATTGCTCTGCAGGTATCTGTGTCACAGCTCAGTTACAAATTAAAGTCTCACTCACGGATGCATACACACACACACACACACACGCATGCACGCACGCACGCACGCACGCACACACACACACACACACACACACACACACACGCACACACACACACACACACGCTTGCACGCACGCACGCACACACGCACGCACACACACACGCACGCACACACACACACACACACACACACATACACACACATACACACACACATACACACGCACACACTCACGCATGCACGCACGTACGCATACACACACATACACACGCACGCACACACAAATATTCCTACATTCATTAGGTGGTGTTAAAGTGGGATGTTTATAAAATGAAGTCTGTCGCGACTGGGGTTTTTCTCTCTCTCCAATTTCAGAAGCTTAAATTGACACAGGCGGTATCGTTTTTCCAGATTCTTCTTTCTCTTCCCGGAGAACTGGTAAAGGTGCTCACTCACTGAGACACTGTCACAGACACACACATACACACCCACACACACACACACACAGGTCCTGCATACATCTGCATACACATCCAAAGCGCAAAATATAAAAACCTATATTAAAAATATAAACATATAAAAAAAAAGAGGGGGGGGGGGTCGCAGCACACTAAAACCCCTCATAAAAAACACAACCCATGCACACAAGAGTCACACACAAACACACATCTTCCCCTCTGAAACAATACCGACCCATAATAAGTTCACTGCGCTCTCCTCCAGAGAGCACATATATAGTCATCCATGCTATGTGAAGAATGATGCTATGACTGGAGCATCTGTGGTATCTGTGACATTGGTGAAACCCGTTTGGCCAGACTTTTCCAGCACATTCCACAGGCACGCCGCTTCTCCCTCAGTGCCTGTCCATCTCTCCCTCTCCGCTCTCCGCTCTCCTCAGGTCACACTGACAACACCTCACTCATCACTCGCCCTGGGGTTTTTTTATTATTATTATCATTATTATTATTAACTCAAATAAACAAGTAGACCGTACCACTTAGGAGCAGCAATGCCTCATTAATGGCATTGTTATGTCACCTCTGTGACATAACAATGTGTTGTGTGAAGTTAAAGCGTCTTTCCCTGCAGTATAAATGGAGGATTAGGAATGTGTTGCATTGTTGATTTACAGCTGTGGCCAAAAACGGAGGATCCTAATACCAAGACAGCGTGTCACGAGGTCACTTAGGTCCGTCAGCATCGGTCTGACTTGCCTACTTGGGAGAATCTGAGATCTGAGATTTTATTTGAACTGAGAATTTATTCTGTGAATTTCTCCTGATGTATGTAACACAAGCACACGCTCTCATGCCCACACACACACACACACACACACGCACACAAACATAAAATACACAGAAGAACAATTAGGTATTGTTCTCTGTGTAGGTTTGTTGTCTTTATAGCTGAACCTGACTAGCTGCTCCAATACTGTCTCATTCTGGCAGCATGAGAACGCTTTCTTTGTGGGCATTTTTAGGCGGTTCCCTCTGTGCCGCTGAGACGATTACACCGCTGTTTCTTTTCCTCTTCTGCATGATAACTGAAAATGTAACATTTCCCCCATATCTTGTAAGAGACTATTTGTTTAAATGAACATTGGCCAGAAACACGGCCAGCTCAGTTGCAAAACAAATTCTGGAAAACACTGATGTTTTTGAGAAAAAAGTCCTGAAAAAGTATCTCCTGAATTCATGCCTCACACTGTTTTTTTTTGTTTTAGTTTTTTTTTTTTTCACGTGTACCACTGTGCTGTATATTCTAGGGCACTACAAAATACACTACAAAGCACATCTGTAGAAATGATATGTCATAATCATGAAGCATCATCCATCCATTAAATACCATCCAAAAGACCACACTCTCAGTCAGTCCCCATCTCCCTCCTGTTTGAGGCCAAAGCAACTGTAAATCAGCACAGCTATTGTTCTAACCCTTATCTACCTGGTAAGCTCACTTCAGGGCAAAACAGTTTATGACACTCTATGGTTTACCGCCCACTGTGCGATCTTTTCAGGGGAAACTGTAACTTAGCGGCCTACCTTAGCGCGAGCATGTAGTCAGAACTGAAGCAGGGCTCCAAGTTTCCAAATCCCCCTCTCCAAAGCACTTAACTGTACTCAAGACAAAAAACACGATCAATCTATCTTCTATTTTGCTGGTTTCTGGGGGCCTCGTAATTTTTCTTCTCTTTCTCTTTTTCTCTCTCTTTTTTTTTAGAGTTACGATTTAGTACAATAAACAGCCGTAAACGCCCGTAAAAAATGTCGTTATGAAAAGTCTCCTAAGAACTAAAGGTTGTGGCGTATTCTAGGCCTGCTTACCACAGTGGGCATAACTGACACAGGAAGTGGCCCTGTGGCTCCTCCACTCTTAAATCACTCAATGGGGATGACCGTGACTCCAGCAACCTCATTTCCTGTTCACAGATTACTGTACATACAACAAAGAAACAAACGTGCTTGCTTACACTCTTAACACACCTATGCTGTCACTTCTGTTCTGTCCAAAAGAATGAGGATCGGCAAAAGGTGACATGAAAGAACACACACAAATGTGCAAAGTGGATGATATCAGTTATCATGTCGTAGCATTGACGTGGTAGTGTGCGTGTGCGTGTGCGTGTGTGGGTGGGTGAGAGTGTGTATGCTTTTGAACTGAGAGGTACAAATACAAGACCCCCACAGAGGATAACTAAGGAGACCTGGGAGTGAATTAGTGAGGGAGTGAGTGAGTGAGTGAGTGAGTGAGTGAGTGAGTGCGTGCACGAGTGAGTGGGTCCATGTGTGCGTGCGTGAGTGAATAAGTAAGGGAGGAAGGGTGTGAGTGAGGGAGTGAACAAGTGTGTAAGTAAGGGTGTGAGTGAGTGAGTGAATGAGTGTCCTAAGTGAGTGAGGGAGTGAGGCGGAGAGAAAGGCTTGCTAATAGAGATGTGCAGTCTTTGAAGAATGAGAGAAGAGTGATGTCCCATCAATAATTAATCTTCATCATTTATCATTTATCTTTTCATCACTGTGAGCAGAATCATTAATATCAGAATGCAATCAGAATCAAACTGATTCCAACACACACACACACACACACACACACACACACACACACACACACACACACAAAACCATAGACACACACTGCACAATGTTTTCTTTCGATACATCCTTCAAACTGTAATTTTCTCTGTAGTCCAAACCAACCACTTTACAGTTCAGTTCAGCTCTCTCTTTCACTCAAACACACAGAGAGAGGCTAAAAACATAAGCAAAGGCACACAAAAAACACTCACTCACAAGCACGCAGCTAACGGACAATCTGGGTTCTCTCTCGCTCGCTCTCTCTCTCTCTCTCTGAGCTCTCTCAGTCATGCATGCTGTGCACATCATAGGAACACCACAGAACTTCCATCAGACACACCAGGATCAAAGCAAGGCAGAGAGGGAGAGAGAAAGAGAGAGAGAGAGAGAGAGAGAGAGAGAGGGAGAGCTCATTGCAAGCTAGAGTAGCTATTTATTTCAACTGATTGAAAAACAATGCAAGTTATTACTGATTATCTGACAGACTTACTGAACACAAAGAGCCGCTGCACTTTTAGTAGGCAGATTATGTGGTCCTTACGAGTGAGAACATTTCTTTTACTAAAATGATATATATTTATAGATAACAAAGTTAGTACATACAGGCTGCAGTGTGTTCCGGTTCAGGTTTGAAGCAGATTTCGTCCATGTCTATCATATCTGATCATTATTACTAAGACAGGAAACACCCTTGCAGCAAACAGGAAGCGAGAACTGGCAGAGCAAGTTGTTGTGTTTGTATGCATATGTGTATGTGTCCATGTGAGTTTTCTCAACCCTCAAACCATTCTTCATCTTTCAGACTATGCTTTTGTTTGGACATGTTTGAAGCTTTTCTCTTCTCTTTGCTCACTGTACAATGCAACAAAACTACAGTGTCCTCCCAGAGTGCTCTTTGTTACTCCCGTGCTCTTCATGTAGAATCTGTTCAACCCCAAGAAAAGGTTCTCTATCTTTATTTCTTTCTCTCTCTCTCTCTCTCTCTCTCTCTCTCTCTCTCTCTGACCGTCTTGCGCTCTCTCTCTGACCCTCTTGCGCTCTCTCTCTCTCCCTTGCTCTGTCTCTCTTTCTCTCTCTCTCCTTTGCCCTCTTTCTCTCTCTCTCTCTCTCTCTCTTTCTCATAACATGCTCTTCACACAAAGCGCTTCCTTGCGCAGCCATGTTAAGAAACAGTCAAATTTGCGGTGGGTGTGCAAACAAAAACCACACAGACACATGCATCTACATTCTTCAGAGCACTTGGCTAAATTAAGATATGAAGACAAGTCAATGAGAGAGAGAGAGAGATACTCAGTCTATTTCCCCTGATGGTTCTTTCTACCTCCTTTCATCTCCCTCTTTCTTTCTCTTTCCCTCTCCCTCTCTTTCTCTCTCTCTCTCTCTCTCTCTGTGACATGAATGAACATGCCAAGAGAAGAACAACGCGGGGTGGACTGTCCTCTCTCAGGCATATAATGCAAATGATCAGCCATATGTGGAGCATGCTGGCTTCTCATGAAAGAAAAGGAAAAAAAAGGGAGAAAAAAAACAGAGAGATGTTTGACTATCATGAGGCGCACACAGAATCAGAGTTACGTAACAGTGTGCTTAAGTGTGTGAACACGCACAGGACAGCAGTTTGAATAAGGTGTAAAACATGTACAGTATTGTTAGTTTAGTACGGCTGAAGTTGCCCTGGCCCTGTCTGGTTAGTGAGCAGGAGAGAATGAACTCAGACCTCTCACGGTTACATGAAGTCACCACAGAGGGGCCAGGTCAAATTAGGATAGTGTCTTTTTTTTTTCACTGTCACTCAAACATACATATGAACAAATGTACACAGAGCATATGTGGGCTCTGTAAAGGACGTTATAGTGAGTGCGCTGGGGGGTTTTTTTTCCCTTCCTCTGCTTAAAATACAGCTGTGGTAGGACTTTTCAGGATAACACAAACATTAGGTTTTGTTAATATAATAAAGGAAGCAGCGAAAGAGTGTGCGGTTTTCAAGCCTCTTTCATATCACATAAAACCAGAACCATCCCCCTTCCAAACAAATCCCCGACAAACATTCGTCTACTTCAATCTGATTGCTGTGCTCAGACTCCGTCGATGCCTATGCGACTTTCTTTGTGTCATTCAATAATAAACAACGACAGCCAATCAAAGCCCTGTGACTGCCAACAGATGCATTGATATTATACTCCATGACTGAGCAGATAGAAATGTAACATAAAGATTATAAATGACAATAAAATACCTAGATTTTCACCTGTCATTCAGGTAAAAGCAATGTTCTACAGTCTAAGTAAAAGTCTGGAGACTTGAGCCTTGTTTGCTCTCCTTGAGTGAGACAGTCATTGAGTAATGTTCAGACTGAGAGCGTTTGCTGAAAATATGACGTTTTCATACACTCTGGATATGGCACAGCCTGCATATGGATATAACACAGAATGCAGAAGGACAGAACAGCTGAATGTAAACAATTACAGGGCAGTGGGAGTTCAGGGTGCATCTCTGACTGAGTGGCAGAGTATGGAGTGAGGACATACATTTAAAGTGGACTCCTACATCACTAGTCATTTGACCAGTTAAACTGCATGTGTGAAAGAGAAATACACAACGTGGAAGGGACTTTTAATGTGTTATTCTATGCCTTTAACGACGACTTCTGTTTACTGCTAGCTTCCACGTGGCATAGGGTTGTGGTCTTTGTTTATTAAATACAGGAAACAGATCATGATAGAAGCATACTGTGTTACCTCTCAGAAAACTTGACATCTGCGACGGAGACAGGTTGAAATTTTAACACTGACATTTAATAAGGTTGCATATGCTTATCGTGCTCTGTAAAGTAGAGACAGAAATATGCATGCGAACAGGTTGGATCATTGTCTGTTTCTCGCATTTACTGGCATGAGCAAATAACCTGCGACATGCTAGAATCTCAGTCAAAGAACAAGACACAAGCTCCCTGCCTACTATATTTGGACTATATATATATATATATACTATATATATTTGGCACTGTATATTTGGACGACGGTATTGTTTCACTCAAAGTCCAGGTCACAAATGTTAATTCATGCAGGCTATGTGAATTATCACTGTTATTTAGTTGTTACTGAAACCAGTGATATAATGGCAGACAGATGTCTGTCACTTGTTTGTGAGCGTTAATTTTGTTTTTGATTCATGGCTATTTTTTGTTGTTTTTTTTTTTTTTGCTTTGTTTTGTTTTGTTTTGTTTTGACATGCCAGGAATCATGTAGCTAGAGTATGTGATGGGTGCCCTGTTTTCTTGAAAACTCCTTGAACCAAATCTTGTACTGAAAAGGGGAGAAAAAAGAAGGATCCATCAGTCGAATGTTTTGCTATCAAACATGAATGAGATCGTTTTACATAAATCATCTAATAATTTTTTTTTTTTTTACTTTAAATATATAAAGTCTATCAGGCCTATAGGTTTCTTTGTCTGTTCATGTTTTAATTAGACAAACCTTTCATACACAATATTTATAGCAATGATTTCATTTCCCTTATGGATAGTGAAACCACATGCTCCTGTGTAGAGTTACTGTACAGGATCCGGGGTGGAAATGTTGCAGTTGCTCTTACAGATGGGAAGATCAGTTTAATCTTGTTGACAGAGCCTTTCCAGCATAGGAATCAAACGACAGAAGTCCACGTGCGTGAGAGTGTTGCAGAGAACAACAAGAGAGGGAGAGAGAGAAAGAGGGAGAAAGAGAGAGAGGGAGAAAGAGGGAGAGAGAGAGAGAGAGAGAGAGAGAGAGAGAAGGGGAAAGCAGTGCTCCCCTGGACGTGATACAGTTGTCATCTAAAAGCCTGCAGTGATGGCCTTTTAGCATACTGAGACACAGCACTGCAGAGCAATGAGAGAGAGACAGAGAGAGAGACAGAGCAAACGAGAGGGAGCGAGAGAGCGAGAGAGAGAGAGAGAGAAAGAGAGAAAGAGAGAGAGAGAGAAAGAGAGAAAGGGAGAGAGAGAGAGGGAGAGAGAGAGAGAGAGCAAACAAGAGAGAGAGAGAGAGAAAGGTATGAGACAGATTAAAGGTGCTCCCTGCTGCATTTTAATGTCACTTACAACCCTGATCTACAACGGGGGGCAGAGAGAGAGGGGAGGGCTGGGGTTTGTCGACTAAATCTGCCTGGAGGCTTTTTTGGCACGCCTTCTACCAGGGTCTGTTAATGCTTACAGAGAGAGGGAATTCCTTGTGATGAGCATTAATGATACACACTTACACACACATGCATGTGTGCCCACACAGAAACACACACACACACACACACACAAAGTTCCTAGACCCCAGATCACCTTAGTAATAATCAATTCTTCATATTTTATGGGTGTGTGTGTTTGTGTGTGTGTGTGTG
This sequence comes from Chanos chanos, assembly GCF_902362185.1. Classification (NCBI taxonomy): domain Eukaryota; kingdom Metazoa; phylum Chordata; class Actinopteri; order Gonorynchiformes; family Chanidae; genus Chanos; species Chanos chanos. The sequence continues at coordinate 45,058,093 of NC_044498.1, read as the reverse complement.
TGTGTGTGTGTGCGTGTGTGTATGTGTGTGTGTGTGTGTGCGCGTGTGTGCGTGCGTGCGTGTGTGTGTGTGTGTATACGTGTAAACACATTCATATGTTCAGCTACACTGTTGCTTTCTAAAGAGTTAGAGGCAGATATTTTAGACTGAACAGCTCTATAGGTCTAGCCATTTGCAGGCTGCATAAATGTACCTAATGTGCTTCTGACAGCAGACAAAACCACTTAATTCCTCAATCGAAAATATTTATGTTTATGCAACTAATACACAAAAAAGAACAAGACTTGGAGCCAACTGCAACACACACTGACCACAAGACACTCATGTGATCATCTTGCACTGAAGTTTGTTTACCAATTCAACCTCGACCAGAAGAAATTCCAAAGAACGTTTTAGAAAGAGCAAGATCCGGCACTGCAGGTTCAATTTAATCCCAAATGAAACAAACATTTTCAAGAGATTTGAGGATGGGGCTATCAAAGGTCTGCTCTCAGAGTAGGTGACATGTGAGCGAGACAGACAGACATAACAAAGAAAAGACCTGAATGTTTATGAAAGAATGTATTCTTATGTTTCTGAATAAATTTATACGTTACGCGTGTCACCGATTTGATCACAACATTTCCGCTGCTAAATGACCGTTGCGTTAATTCTCTCGGGATATTGAATCGCTAAAAAAGACTATTTTCATCTTGTACGTACAGGTAACTGCTAAAACAAAGGAAATGAGTAAATGACAAAAACAAAAGTATGGCCTACTGAAATCAAGTGTTTTTCAACGTGTATGTGCTGCTCCTGAGTTAATTAAGCAATTACGCTTAGGGTTGTGTATGGAAATGCGGGTCTGGCCGAGTTACTCGTCATTCTGGCCGCTGTAGCTGCAGGGAAGATCACTATCATTTTGAAACTGGGCTGACTGTTGGGACAGGTTTGGCCAAAGCTACGGCGAGGGAGGCTGCTGGCCCGCTGGATGTTTCATTAGAAACAGTGCCTACGCTGCTGTTAGCACGGACGTCTGAGGAAAAGAGATCAACTAAGGTCTAGGGTGGAACGTGGTCAAAATGCTTATTCCTCGATCATAATGTCCACGCATTGGTGTGAGACTCTCTCTCAGACTCTCAACTGACTACAAATATGTGCAACGGGTGTAAGCACTAGTCACTGAATGTCTGAATGAGTAATTCAGTTACATAAAACCAAATGCCATGTCCTTCCCATTGAACAGATTTCAACACAGCTGAACACAAAAGAGAATTTAGGACGGCACCTAAGACAGTGTGCTCTACCGCCAATTTTAAAACACACATTTCTAATGGAGCGCTGCTGTTCACCCCCTTCAGGAAAGTTCCAGATCTTTTCAGAGTCTATCAAAAAGACACACCGTGGCTGTTTTGATGGCTTTTGCGGTCCACCTTGGTGGTTCCTTTATTTTGGCGCTTGCCCACATGTCTGAAAAATAAAATCAGTGTACTAACTGAATTAAAAATGAAATAATGAATAGCCCTACCAAATTACATAAGGGGAATGTACAAAATTACCCACACAATCAAGTTGCCAGTGACCAGACACAATTAGCTGTCGTGTAAGACGTTTGCTCAGATTTCACAAATCACCATCAGCAGCACTACACTTGGGTCTACTGTACGAGCTTGCCGTAAGAGTTAATCTGGCTATCATGCATATCACATATTTGATTTATTTCCATAATAGTTCTACAAACTAGCACACTGGTGATTTAGTGTTGGTTGGATGAATATTCATGAATTTTGTACGGGTGATGGAATTTCGACATTATTTTGATACTTATTGTTTATTTAGCGTTTTTGCCAAATTAAAATCTGAACGCTTTATTCAAAATCAGTTCAATAAAACATGAAGCTCATGTGGGGAAATACCCCTCGCGGAAACCCTTGAACCGCTCACTTTGGGCCCCGTTCAGTTTCTAAAATTAAGGTACCTGGCACACACCCGAAATTGGCATGTACAGGGTAAAAGAGCTTCCAAAAAGGAACTGGCAAGATGCACATCAGCTTTTCATAAGTATTTAATAGATCAAGG
>NC_044498.1:44998535-45051035 GCF_902362185.1 Chanos chanos | reverse complement strand
TCCTATGGTCCAGAGAGTAATGAGAGCAAGATCACCTCTGCTCCGCTCTCCTCCTCTCTACCCTGTCTTTCTGTCTCTCTCTCTCTCTCTCTCTCTCCCTTTCCTCTCTCTCTCTCTCTCTCCCTTCTCTCTCGCTCTCTCTCTCTCTCTCTCTCTCTCCCTCTCTCTCTCTCTCTCTCTCTCCCTCTCTTGCTCCCTCTCTCTCTCTCTCGCTCGCTCTCTCTCTCTCTCTCTCTCTCTCTCTCTCTCTCTCTCTCTCACTCTGTTGTCGCTCTCTCTCTGCTCAGACAGATTCTGTGAGTCAGCCTTGCTTTGCCTCCTCTGAGCTGTGACTCTGGGTCCTAGTGCCTCAATTTCAATGGTCTACCCAAACGGTCCCGCAGCTCTGAATCCTAGCTCAGACCATTTACATGCGTTTGTGTCTCCTTGTCGTGAATTTGCGTTTGTGTGGGTGTGTTCGGTGTGTGCGTGTATTAGTGCGCGTGTACGTGTATGTGTATGTATGTGTGTATATGAGCTCGTGTGATCCTATGGGTTTAAACCATAGCATAATGGTTATGTGTGTTAGGGAGCTGCGGTTGAGTGAATGGTCCTAATTTGATCTCACACAAACCAAAAGTACAGTGGGGCATTTGTAATCAAATGACAAACTGAGGGATGTTTTGATACAATTTAAAAAAGTTAAACAAACAAACAGGCAGACAGACATAGATAGATAGATAGATAGATAGATAGATAGATAGATAGATAGATAGATAGATAGATAGATAGATAGATAGATAGATAGATAGATAGATAGATAGATGTCCAGGTAGCAATCAGGTGTTGGTTAGTGGTGCTGGTTAGGTCCCAGGACTGACTAAAATATTAGTGAGGTAATGTTACATGGGGGTAACACGATGAAGGAAATGATATTTAAATAATCTTGACTGGTATAAATAAATAAGCTGTTGACTGAATGGTCACATGGTTTCTGTGTGGAGTTTGCATGCTCTCCCCGTGTTTGCATGGGACTCCTCCGGGTGCTCCGGTTTCCTCCCATCACAAAGACATGTATGCTAGGCTCAGTGCTCCTGTCAGCGACCTTGACCAGGGCACTGGCATAAAGACCTGGAGTTCGTCCCCGGGCGCTGGCGCCAGCGGTTGCCCACTGCTCCTAGCTCGTAGTGTGTGTCTCACTGCTCTAGTGTGTGTGTGTGTGTGTGTGTGTGTGTGTGTGTGTGTGTGTGTGTGTGCTCACTGGTGTTAGGATGGGTTAAATGCAGAAGCTGCATTTCACTGCTCACCGCTCAGTGTGTGTGTGTGTGACAAATAAAGTACTTCTTCTTCGAAAGAAAGAAATTGGCAAGAGGAGGAGGGGGGAGCAGGAAGATACCAAGGCTCAGGCTTGCACAGTCCTCTGAGACCTGACTCTATACCACCAGAATGGTTGTCTGCTGAAATGCCATTGGTTGGTTACTATGCAAAGGAGAGTTGAGTTATTGAAATGAGTCAGACCATTAACTTTACACTATTAACTGGTTGATCAAGTGAGTGGGTGTTGAATGCAGGGCTACTGTTTGTTTTTGGACTTGACTGTTTAGTTATTCAACTGTTGTGTTTTAAGGTTTTCTGAAGAAGTCATCAAGCTGTGGTTATCAGGTTTGGGTTTTTCAAGTGTTGGGTTGTTTGTTTACTGACTCACAGGATGTGCAGGACTCCCACAGTGTGTTATTTAATACTGAATAAGGAATACGGAGCTGCCTGGTGTCTGCAGTGTTGTTAGGATTTTGGTGTGTGAGAGTCGGTGTGTGTGTGTGTGAATGCAGTTTGTATGTTACTACACTGGCGTATACTGTGCCACTACACCAATGCATCACAGAGGAAGTCAGGAAACAGGAGTGAAAGGAACTGTCTTTTTATGATTATGTTTACGGCTAGATGAGTATATGCCTTAAGCTGTCTTTGTGTCATAGCGTGCACATGTGTGTGTGTTTGTGTGTGTGTGCAGGTGAGACCTGTAGTTGTCTTGTTAGCCAACGCCACAGTGTAGCTTTGAAGTGTTCAGGCCTGTTCTCAAGAATGTTCCTATCATTGACCAACACTGCAATGGACAGCCAAAAGGCAAAGAATCAGACTGTGTTATTACAGTTTAAGTTTCTCTCTCTGTGTGTGTGTGTGTGTGTGTGTGTGTGTGAGAAGGGTGTACATGGGCGGTGGATCTGCCTTTTATTAAGAGTGTTATAAAAAATCGTAAAACCCTCTAATCCTCTCTCCATTTAATTGGCATCAAAGGGTAGTTTCACAGAACACACCTGCCGGCAGCATGTAAAAGGGAATTTTATTGTTGTGGGTGTGAGTCTGTGTGTGTATGTGTGTGTGTGTGTGTGTGTGTGTGTGTGAACTTGGCGATACTGACTGAATTCCAGGTTCTGATGAGTGTAAGTACACATCCCATGTACAGACTGTGCGAGATATAAAAGCATGCATGGAGACATAAAATGTATTCCAAATTTTAAATAAGCATTTTCATTGTTCTCTGCTGAAGTGGGGTATGAAGAAACCCCACTCTCTGTATTACATAAGGTACTTTTCAATGGTTAATTTCTGTAAGGGCTGTGAGACAAAAGCAGATACATCACATAAAATTTGAGCTGATACAGTGGCCACTGCTAGAAGCATGCAGTCCAAGAAGACAAAGAAAATCACACGGAAACGGGAGGGGGGGGGGGGGGGGGGGGGACTCTTTCATTTGAACAGTCTGACTGTAGCCCTGTGGCAATCAGTCAATGCTTTGGCATTAAGCAAGTCTTCCCCCGAATTAAAACTAAATGTAAGTGACGGTTAAACAACAGTATATTTCAGTTACTGCAAAAGTTTTTTTGCTGAATGTGCACTGACTGCATCTGCTGCCCGCAGAATACAAAACCAGCTTAAGCACAAATTTGTTTTATACAATGGTGTTTGGTTTGCTCCAAGAAGTAATGCTGTTAAGTTCAACTAGAATATACCAGAAATGAGGACAGTTAACGTCAATCTGACACTTTTTGTTGGTTTTGCACCAAGCCGAGTGGGCGTTAACTTTTCAGTGAGACTAATTTGCATTTTGATGTGCGTCCTCACACTCAACTTTCCCTCGAGCTGAAAATATATCTTTCAAACCTATTCTTGCATCAGCTGAGTTTTCCAGACAGTTATCAAATATATATGACTCTGATCAAATCATTTATCTATATATGTAGAGTTAGGAGTTTCCCTTTCTTTGGGGATCATTCTGTTGCCTGCAAGTAAGCATCAAAGCCTCTTAAACTTTCTCTCACTGTAATCTTATATTATAACTTAGGCCTGTTTTATCCAACAATGACAAATGAATATATGTCTGCACTTCATCTGAAGCACTACTAAAAACTCGACATGAATCGCTCAGAGACTCTTTTATTCAGACAAAGTCAGCTCTTTTTACTTCTCATCTCAAGACCTTTTGTCTGACCTTTGCCTGAACTTCATATTGTTGCCACTGATATACTGCCCAACAGTCCACCACTACATTTATCACGGGGTGAACTGTTATCCAAATGGTTCATGTAAAACCCTAATCTATCTACTAACTATTCTTCCAGTTTGTCTGTTTGAATTCATATTTGTCTGTATGTCTCTTTGAATTCATATGTCAGTTGTTTCTTTTTTTCTTGGTTTTTGTAATTTGATACCAGTTGTTTTTTGTTGTTTCGTTTTTTTTCTTCTTACTCTCCAGTCAGAGACCCTCACCCAGTAAACGGGTTTAAATCTCAGCTGTTAGAAAATGATGGAGGAGCAAAATAAAACAAAACACACGCCTACTCAGAGATCCATCAGCATGCACTTATGTTAATACCCCCATTAGTCGACAAACAGGAGAAACAGTTTTAAAACAGTAGGTGTAGTTACAGTGGGCAAAAGAAGACAACGCTGCAGCAGCTGACACAAAAACCCTTTTTGGGAAAGCGATTGCTTGTCTGGCATGCAGAAAGGACACAGGAAGACATGGGCACAGAGAGTGAGGAATGACCTGTGTCCTCTCTATTGTCTATGAGTTGGACAATAATGTTCAGGAATGCCCGAAAGACTCTAACGCAACCACTGCACCCCCCTCCCTTAACTGCATACCCCAACTCCTCACAGCACACAAACACATGTCATGTTCACCCAGTCTTTGAAATGGAACTGCCCATAAATTGTTTAGGCTAGAGGAAGTGAATGGTGTGTCTGCACTGGAACAAGGAGTTACTGCAAGTTATTTCAGTCATGGGAAGGGGAATGGCACATTGCCCTCTAGTGTTCATCATGGGTCACTGCAAAGCTTCTACCTGGAAGCACCACAGACCAAACTACAAACCCAAACACTGGCACAGCCGAAGCTGTTACTTATCTGTAAGATTCGAACACAAAAACTCAAGACAGACAAACAAATACATACTTGAAATGTGAAAGCTGTGCCTTCTGACATCATTTCCTATTGCCCTCAAAGAGAACATCCAATCATATGCTTCACAGGAAATGTTTGTTGTCTTTCCATTCAGACAAGGAATTTATGGGTAATTACTGCTGACAGTTGCACTTTGGGCAGAGTGTCGCTGACTGATCTGACCATAGCGCCAATCCTGTCGTACGTTTAGTTGTTGCTCATTCTCATTGCATACATCCTCTCTTTCTCTTTCCGTTTCTTTAAACCTCATTGCCCTGGTTCATAGTGCCACTCTGTGTCACAAAACAAATCACAGACAAACACATACAAAAATTGCATTGTACACACATGTGCACACGTGTGCACATGCACACTCATAAACAGACACACGCACACATGCACACACACACACACACACACACACACAGATATTAAACACACACATAGATAAACACACACATGGATACACAAAGTTCTGGTGTGACTGCAGGAAGAGCTCATAGTTACCAAACAACAGAGGGTGGACCTTCCTTCCCCTGGACCACATTATGTATCTGTGTAAGAGTGTGTGTGTGTGTGTGTTTGTGTGGATGTGTGTGTGTGAGAGACCTGACATGATATACAGAAAATACTGCACTGTAAATATTTGTCAAATAAATAATCGTTGCGAGAGAATAAATAATCATTTTGAGACAAATATGAGCTATATTCATAGAGTGATGCAAAAAAGACAATAAAATAAGTTTAACACTAGGATATCCTACAGAACTCCAGCTATATCTTTAGGATGCGAAGATATCTTCAAAATCATAGTGTCCATGCACTGACTACACCTTCATACACTGTGGATGACACAGGTGGAAACCTCAGACACACCACTAGAATACACCATCAAGCTTCATACAAAGCTTGACATCAACATATCTATCAGGCCAGTCATATTACTCAGTTCCTTGTGACAGTTTCTTTCAAAGCCCAATTAAAAGCTAATTAAATCTAGTTAAAAAACCACAAGTCCGAAACATTTCTACAAACCTTATAGGACAGATAACCAGATATATACAATACTACCTAATGTAATAATGATCATGTCTTTACCTGTAGTCTACATATTTAAGTGTATGTTTTTATGTAAGGCTTAGAAAGGTGACCTATATTGCTTATGAGGGATTAATTTCTGGTTTTTTGTTTATTCTTAAACTTAAAGACATGTGGCTTACTCTAATCAGTCTGCCTAAACACCTCAGCGCAGACTGTTTTGATACTCCTTCAAACCGACAGCAAGATGACGGACAGATCAAAAGAGATGGCACAAGCTCATCCCATCATTCTCTCTGCCTTTCATTTCCCTGAAAACATGATCCGATGAGACTTATGATCAGCTATTTTGTATGTAGGACAAAAAGAGATTTCTATTCATTCCCTATTCAGCGAGCAACAAAAACTTAAAGTGGACATTTGTAGCCAAGATGGAGAGCGCAGGGAAACAGTGATATACAGTATATTTCTCTAGCCTGCATATAAAAACCAGCCGGCACAACTCAATTGAATGAATTCAAGTCCTCACCCAAGAGCCCAGACAGCAGGATATATGTCTGAGGAACTTCAGGGAAAGTTTCAAAACTTGACCTTCAGTACAAGGTTTTGCTCACTCTGGCTCGGAGAATTCCACCAGCAGTTTGAGTGTGCGAGACTCTTATATGCTGGTAAGTAAGTTTGCGCGAGCGCGCGCGTGCGTGAGTGTGTGTGTGAGTGAGTGTGTGTCAGCCAGACTTGCGGTGACAATGCCCTTGGCCTTGTGTATGCAGATGGCCTTTAAAATTTAGTCGACTAGGAAGGTCTGCAGATGATGGAGAGGAAGTTTTGGCTACGTCGGAGATTACCACACTGCGTTCTAGAAGTTTTCAGAAGACGGCAATAACGTACCAGTTATCCGAAAATACGGAGCATCATTCACTATTACACAACTGACAGGACGTAGCTTACTTAATATGTTTTTTAATCCAAACTATGCTATGGTACTCTTTGATTAAGGCCACTTTTTGCTGAAAATCCAACCTAAGAGCATAGAAAATTGTGTCTTACCTTCAGCAAAACGGTTGACTGTGACTCCTCTCATATCTCCTGGGTCCCTGTCTGTTTTCATGTTCCCTTGAAGTCTGGCGCGTCGTAGAAGTTAAAAATCACATTTTTCCACAAAATTACGGTTTAAATTCATAATTGGGGTCACATTACAACACTGAATCATGAACTGCTCAAAACGACAGACAGACGTCTCACTGGCACCATACGCGCGTGTTCTGCAGGTGTGAATGACAGCAGCACGCGCCCTTCCAGTGAAGTTGAACAAAAGTACGTTGATTTGAGCCAATCGTGCACTGAGAAGCCCGACCCCTCAGGAAGGTAGCTGTAGGCGCCGGAAACGACAACTGGGGTTGTTGGCTCTGGCGGTAGTCACGTTTAAAGTATGCTCTGTTATCTTTGTTATTCTTGAAAAGCTTTACAAATCTTTTGTCCCTTGCATGTACAGTACCGGAATGCCATTTATCTAATGGCATTATTTAGATTAATCTATTTGTCGAAAGAGCATTGTTGTCATGAAAATTTTATGTGTAAGAAAAAAAAAGTGAGTGCAGACCAGAAAACACCTAAAAAGTAGATCTTGCTATTTTTCCATTATTGTTGAAACTTTTGATATTTCCTCTCTAAAGCAAATGTTTTATGCAGCTCGCCTGCCATTGCCTACAAGGTTTAAATACATTGCTTTAACGATGTAAGTACCAAGAGTGGTTTATCAAACAAGAAAAAACTGAGTGCATATGAAGTGAAACTTAGTAGGCAAACACAAACACAGATAGATATAATGTTCCACTGATGCTCAAATATTCAACTATGCATTATGATGTCATGCCATTGTTTGACAACTTATAACAAGGACAGTTTGATTAAAAATCTCAGTCTTTCGTTTAGTAGGTTCTACAAAGTTAGGTTCCTCTTTATGGGCTGTCTGAAACATTCATGTATCCTAACGCTCTGCCCTGGCTGCCAAAAGCAGAACAATAATCGATGCCAAACAGAACCCTCAGGGAACTCCTGTCCATCAGCATGGTACAGTCCAGAGGTAAATGAGACCTGTACAAAACTGGTGCTGTTCCAGAGAGGTAAAGGGGCAAATACATAAACACATTGGAGGTTTATCATATTTTGGAAGGTTGCCAAATTAGAGGGGAGTAATTTTGGCTGCTAAAATTTGAAGGGGGTGAGTGAGGATGTGAGAAGACCCTTGAGAACCTACAGCAAATCCTGTCTGACACGGTGCCCGAACCAATCAGGGTGTTTTTTGGGGATATGGTTTCTATATTTGGACTGAAGTGTTGCTGTGTTTTCCTCTACCTAGTGACAGTATCCACCAAGACTTGATCTTTATGTTCGGGAGTTCACTAGGTGATAGAGAGAATGATGGGAGACATTACATAACATAGTGAAATGCCTGCGAGTTTTTTTATGTGTGGTCTTTTTATGGAGGAAATTGTTTGTGCTAATGTAATACGTCTTTCTGTATGGGAAGATGTGAAATGTACCCTCATATTCTATTATACAACTGCAGTCTCATCTGGAAGCAAATCAGTTTTGAACCAAATGGCACAAGCAGACCCTCCATCATTTTCCCACACACTGAATCACATTACCACAATGTGCTGCAGGATTGCCCAGCTAGCTTGCATGCTGGATATTTGTGCACACATGTGTCTGAAGGCTCTTATCTGTCCATTGTTACTGTTCTTGTCAAAGTCTCTCTCTCTCTCTCTCCATCTGTCATAGCTCATTGGTTGCTCGGGTTAGTCCATGTGTATTTTTAGGTTGTTATTCCATCAGAGGGTTGGACACAGGGATATATAGAGACCCCTGTAACCCTGTAACAGAGGACAACACAAAATCTTGTCCTAATAGTCTCATCTCATAGACAATCTATTCAAAGTTTCACACTCTCTTTCTCTCTCTCTCTCTCTCTCTCTCTCTCTCTCTGTGACAGAGCAGCAATTACACTGAAAGACACCCAAAGGACTAAAGCTGGACCTCAACAGGGTAAGAGCTCCAGTCAGTCTGTGCATGTCTGTGGATCCATTTGCATGTTTGTTTGCAGAAAGCTTGTTACTTCTTTTGCGCCACTCAATACTGTGTGAGATGCCAGGGAGGACTGTTAGACAGGATTTGTGTAAATATCTTTGGTATTGCACTCAAAGCTCTACGTTTCCGTCCCAGCAGTTGTTGTGACAGCCATGATGACGGACAGTGAGGCTCAGAGATTCTCCTTCCCAATCACCTGCTCCTCTTGCCACGTTCAAACCAACCAACCTCAGCCGTCAGGACCCCTCAGGCTGATCCAAGACCCAAATCACAACACGGAGCACCAGAACACAGAGCCGGAGCAGGACAGTTCAGAGCCAAAACATGAATGTGAGAACCAAAAGCCACAGAATGCAGGAGGAGAACATGAGAATGCAGAACTGCAACCTCAGAACACCCAGTCGGAATGGCAGAATGCACAATTGGAATTCCCAGCAAGTGGCAGCTTAGAGGTAGGGTTCAGAAGGATCCAAGAAACCACTAAACACCCTCTAGATAAAAGGAAGGAGGGAAAAAAATCTCTGTCACCAGCAGGAGGTCCGTGTAAGCCACACCCCATCATGCCAGCACTGGAAGGAGTGGTGTCACGTAGGGCGGTGTTTGAGAAGTGGGCGGGATTAACATGTGAGGAGCAGCGACCAAGCACGAAGCGTCAGTTATCGGTGGAGAGCGCGGCAAAGTGTGTGAGCGTGAGGAAGAGGAGCACTGTGACAAAGAGCAACGACGAGCCCACAAAGTTCTTCACTCAGCCTAGTCCTGACACCAAACCTGGGAAAATCAATTCACACACTTTTGTAGACAAACAGTTCCAGAGACCCTGTTCACCCACAGAAAACATCTCCCAAAGGAAGCCACGCAAACACCTCTTTAGAAGCTCTGAGGTCTTTCACAGAGTTGACACTCATGCTATCAACGTGGGGAGACAGGTAATATATACACACAGGAACACATCCTTGTGAGAATGCATAGAGGTAACACACAATGAACACTCTGAGGGTAGAATTCAACTGTTCAGTCTACACTGATCTCTACTGCTTAAACTCCTGTGCCGTCAGGTTGAGGACAGTGTGGAATGGAATTCTCTGATGATTCATTTTTCAATGCATGAGTGTAATTTGATGAAATATGCATGTGTTTGTCTTCATCAGAAGAAGCCCTGTGTTTGGTTGTGTGTTTGTGTGTTTCAGCTAAAGGAGAAGGGAGAGTTCTCAGCCAAAAGCATCGCTCGCTCAGTTACTCAAGGAGCCAGAAATGAGCTGGAAAAACTCAGAGCCATATGGGTCTGGCTCTGTCATAACATAAGTGAGGGCATATACACACACACATCAAGCCACAACGTGCTCTCTCTCTCTCTCTCTCTCTTTTTATTTCTCTTTCTCTTTCTCTCTCTCTCTCTCTCTCTCTCGCATTTGCAATGAAGCAAACTGTGCTGCATACTATGCTGCACGACTTTGATGGCAACAGGGATGCTAATGTACTTGATTACAATACATAAATATTTTTGTGTTTTGCATGTGTGTGTGTGTGTGTGTCTGTGTGTGTGTGTAGAGTACGATCTGGAAGGGTATCTGGGTCTATCTCAGAAGCTCTGCTCTCCTGATGAGGTCATTAAAGAGGGGCGGGGCGTATGCTGTGGATATTCTAGCATTTGTCTGGAGATGTGCAGGTACTATGTACGCATGAACAAGTACATTCTCTGTCTCTCTGCCTCTCTCTCTCTCTCTCTTTCACACACATACACACACACACACACACTTGATGTGATCCCGGCTGTTCCTTCTTCTGTATATGTCATCTGTAGGGAGGTGGGCATTGAGTGCCAAGAAGTGAGTGGGTTCAGTAAGGGCATTGGGCACCAGGCCGGCCAGAGACTGGCAGACAAGCAGTCAGATCACATGTGGAACGCCGTCTGGGTGGGTGGTCAGTGGGGCCTGCTGGACGCCTGCTGGGGGGCTGGCACTGTTGACATGGAAACCAAAACTTTCAAGGAAAGGTAATACTAGGGACAGCAGAGATAAATCCAGATTGACAATGCCAATGGCAATCACAATTTAAAACAAGATCTTGTCCCTAGTTTCAGATTATATCACTATATATATAATATGTAGATATATATAGTACATATATTATATACTATATAACTAAGATAAATTTGATGAAACAAACTAGTAAAGAATTAAAGCAACTCATCGCGTGTTTGCGTGTTTGCGTGTGTGTGTGTGTGTGTGTGTGTGTGTGCATGTTTGTCTCAGATTCGATGATTTCTACTTCCTGACTGAGCCCAGTGAGTTTATCGAAACCCACTTCCCTGACGACCAGCATTGGCAACTGTTGTCCACGCCCATCTCTGTGGAAGAGTTTGAGCAGAGAGCGCTAAAGACCTCGGCATTTTTCACCTTGGGATTAACGCTCACACAACCCAAACAATACAAGCTCACCACAGGTAATAAACATACACACACACGCGCACACACACACACACACACACACACATACACACACATACACACAAAGACCATTATGACAATTGATTCTTGGCATTAACTCAAGCTGAGTCCCTTTGGGCCCATGGATCAGACAATCTAAAAATAGCTTATTCACTGTTTATGAAGACGGTTATTGTGCACTATCGAGATTAGCAGTCTCAAGGGAAAGGAAAAAAGAGAGAGAGAGATAGAAAGGGAGGGAGGGAGAATGACAGAGCCATTGTTACTGAGACTTCCTTTAGTGAAAGTGAGGGAATACCCTAGCCAAACAACACACTGCAGCCTCCTGATACCAAGGCAAGAAACTGGAAAACAGACGAAAAAAAAAAAATGCTGAAAAAGTGTATTATGTCTCACAGACACACAGACATGGGGAAACCCACGCATATTCATACACATACAAACACGTGCACACACACTTCACAAACGCTTTAAATCTTCGTGATCCTTCACGACAGTATCGATGATGCTCATCCATAACAATTCAATGCAGTTTGCACAGTGTCAGTTCGTACTGGAAAGTTGTCTGCATGTTGTTTCCTCACAGATGACGGAGAGGCGACGGTGTCTCTGAGCTCATCCAGGCCGTTGACTTTTGCATACGAACTGAAGCAGCGAGGCGTTCAAGGACAGAGGGAGGTTGACAGCTCCTGTGCCCTGCTCTCAGTCACCCATCTGGGGATGAATCTGCGTCTGCTGCCCCCGGAGATCGGAACCTACGAGTTGAAACTCTTTGCACGACCTGAAAGCAACTCTGGGGTGCTACGCTGGGTCTGTTCTCTTGATTTGGAGTGTGCGAGCGTAAGGCCCAGTCAATCACTGCCTGATAACCCCTTCCTGAGCTGGGGGCTGGTTGCGTCTGCAGCTCAACTGGGGGTCCAGGGTTGTAGCTCGGGCACGGGCGGAGAAGCAATTGAGGTGGGTGAAGGAGGACAGTGCGAAGTTGTTCTGGCTACGTCTCGGCCGCTGATGATGCTTTGCGAGCTGGCACAACCTGACCTGGACCCGGCCGTCGCCAAGCGTTGCCTAGCTACGCAGATTACGCCGGATAAGCTGATATGTCATGTCCTATGCCCGCACCGAGGCTTCTACCGCCTCTCTGTGTTTGTAAGGGATTACAATAATAACGGCGGACCGCTCCAGAATGTGGGGAACTTCCTGCTCCATTGTAAAAACAGAGGGGTGAATCTGAACTGCCTGTTCCCCCCCGACCTTGGCCCTTGGTGCGGTCCGGGTCTTCGGACGCAAGAAGCAGGACTGTCCCACTTTAGCCACACGGGTGGGCTGGTGAATATGCCTCAGGGACGTTGCAATATAACTTTCCACTGTTCCTCTCCAGACATACAGGTACACACTGTCCTAAGTGCAGAGAGCCACCAGGAGACCACGGCAAATGCCAACCAGGCTCTTGGCGCAAGGCTGAACACTCCCTTCCCCTTGTCCCGGTATGTGCTCCTTACTCTCACAGACAATAAGGTGACAGTGAGCGTGTGCGTGCCGCAGCCAGGTGTGTATAGACTGGGCCTGTATGGACGCACGTCCCCTCAGAAAGATTACGCGCCGCTGTGTGACTTCGTGCTAAGGAGCGCGTGCGAACTACGTGGGGACCCGTTTCCGTGCGCGTACTCCGCATGGAGCCGGGGGTGTGTGTTGCTGGAGCCGCGAGGAGGACTTCTGGCTCCACGGAGCTGGGTGTGTTTCCGTGTGCGGGTGCCAGGAGCAAAGAGAGTGTGCGTACGAGGGGAGAAAGCCGCGGAACTGAAGATGAATAAAAGTCGAGTTTGGGAAGGTGAGGTATACACCGGGGACGCCGCACAGATACAGCTTGCCGCCGTCACCACGGAAACAAACAACATGCCGGTCCTCATGGCTTTTGACGTACTGAGCCTGGAAAATGAGCCATAAGAAAAATCTGTGCATAAACACAGATGTTGTTGGAGGACAGAGTGAAATTAACTGGTATGGCAGACGCCTGATTCTAACAGAAACAGGGGCAGCTGTTGGGAGAAGGAGATGTGTTTCAGAAGTGCAGTTGTTTGGCACTGATGTAAAAGTGTTTTGCCTGTGTGTGTGTGTGTGTGTGTGTGTGTGTGTGTTACATAAAGGAGGAGTGTTGAGTGTCAGTTCTTGGCCGCTGTAAGGTGCCTTAAAAAGGTGGATCAGATGGTAAGAGCTTGTTTACAGGCTAGTGTAACATCAGTGAGTGTTGCAATATGGGGATTCTTTCTGCTGGCTTTGACACCACAGGGGCTAGAGAGCAGTGAGAGACAGACAGAGAGAAAGCAACCGAGGAGAGAGAAAATTGATTACAAGTCTTCGGCTCAGAGAGCAGTATGCATACCATCAGCCAAGCTCAACAACCGAACTTTAATCAAAACAATGACATAATAATCTGACTCAGTGCATGTTCCCAAAAATCATATTTCTACTGCCTCAAGGAATGAGAGAGGCAATTAGAATGACAATACAGATTCTAATCTTGACATGACTTCTCTGTTTTTTTTTTTTTTTTTTAATAGTTCATTTGTCATAATCTTGTCAGCTGGTTCCACCATGCATGTCTGAGTTACCACTCAAGTTGGAAAGTTGTAAGTTTTGCATCATCAAAAAAGTATGGAGAGATACACAGAGCAAAACATGTTGTTTTCATGCTGCTGTCATAACAACCAGTGCTTTCAACATAGCCCCCCCCCTCCTTCAAGTCACTGCCCCATACAAATAAACAATGTGTGTGTGTGTGTGTGTGTGTATGTCAGTGTGTGCGTGCAGAGGGGTGGGCAAGGTCTCTAAAGAGAGGTAAAGTGGCACTGATGTAATGTAAGGTATTGTATTTGTAAGTGGGTACTTGTATTCTAAGCAGGGGCTACAGCTCTGTATATTCGTGCCTAGGGAGTTGGAAGAATAAGTGTATGTGCATGTGTATTATGGGTGTGTGTTTGTTGTTTTTTTAATATCGTTTGTGTTTGCAAGTATTTGGGTACTGTTAATGTGGGTGTGTTTGTGAATAAGCCAGGAAAGGGATGTATACATTAGGGCAAAAGGCCAGACACAACACATTATTAGAGTCCGAATTCAGAAAAACAGCGGCAAGCGTTGGCATGGACTCTCGCTCTCTCTCTCTCACACACACACATGTACACACACGCACACACACACGCGCACACACACAGAGTTATAAATAGCCTTGGTGGTAGTAAGCTCTTGAGAATGGTGCTTATGTTGGTCTTGGCATTTCCAAAGATGTTATCACCATGTGGCCAATCCACTGCTCTCGCTCTCCTCTCTCTCTCACACACACACACACACACACACACACACACTAGTGTTGCATAACTGGAGGGTTTATAAAGCGTTGAAATGAACTGGGGCAGGAGAGATGTAATAAGAGAAAGGTTTAAGTTGAAGCTCCTCTTGAACTTGGTCCACATACCGTTTGACTGAACAGAATTAAAATGGTAACGTCCATAAAAGCAATCAGACAAAAAGTAACATATAAATAGTTTAATGGATTATTCAGTTTCATAAATACAACATGTAGATTAGAAAAGCATCAGTCACAGGAGAAAACAGGAGTTACAGTAGGTTTGTGCAAATATTCAAATCACTGAATTTCAATTTAGCTTTAGTGAACAATTTTGACTCAACAAAATAAGCCAAAAAAAAATCAAACAACAGTCAAAATGAAAACATTTATTTTGGCACTTTTCAAGTAGACTTGCCTGAAATTGTTTTTTTTTCTCTCCAAATATTAGATATACAGGTTTTTGAGGTAAGGTCTTGGAAATATCGTTTTTGAATTTTTTTTCTTATTTGCCCTCTGCAGTTAAAAAGCTTTCTGCCATTCCGTAATGGCCAGAGGACGGATTGTATGGATGAGCGGCTGACGCTGTGCAAATCAAACTGCACTGGTTTCTCTCTCTCTCTCCTCTTTTTTTTTTCCAAGTCTTCATTTAGATTCATTGCTCAGACTTGATCCCAGCCAACATTCTGGTTCAGCAGCAATTAGAAATAACTAGCCCTTCAAATTTAGACAGAAAGCAGCTCCTCTCTAAGTGTCTGTAGATGACTGTGACCAGGGAGTTGTATCTCTGTGAGGACTGTTAGGAGCAGCTGAAAATGAGGATTGCTGTGTACTACTTCAGCCAATGCTGCTCAATACCTGAGTACACTTGACATACTGTCTGCAGGGGCAGTCTCTGACCGAATGTTATGACTCTCTCCTCTTCTTCTTCTTTTTTTTAAAGCAGCAGGTTTTAGTGAAATGTGTCAGAGACAAGGAGAGGAGTTTTTGGGTGGAAACAACCCTTTAGTCGACTTGGCTACTTTATGAGACATCATTATGATGTCGCTCTACCAGAAAAGAGCTGTCAGGAGACTGTCAACTGCAATTTCAGTCTCATTAAAAAGTGCTTCTGTTTGACAATTTGGCCTTGCTGGAACACTGAAGCCAATCTTCAGCCAATACAACAAATTAATAATAAAAAAAACCCAAAAAAACCCAACAGCTTCTAACCTACAATTATTCTTCAAGTAAAAAACATGAATCTCTTTCCCTTAGACACCAAACTCTGTTTTAGTCCTCTAACCTCAACTCTACATGTATAGCGGTGTAGGCTTGAGGGCTTTCTTACTGGTAGTAGTGGGAATAGCTCCTGGAGGACCTGACCATATTCCTCTGTGCATTAAGAAAAGAGGACATCCAAACCAAACAAATTAAGTCAACAAATGCTTTAGAAAACTGCCAAAATATCTCCATTATGGAGATAGATAGAAATATTTAACTTGTCAGACCGAATCGAAGGTGCTGCGGAGATCGATTCGTTTTCTGTTTGCGTTCAAAGTTTCGCGCTGTCTGCGGCCCTCCAGTGCTTTCCCACTCTTCAGCAGTCCCCTCTGGCCTGACACACACGCAAGAGACAAGCAATTTGGCGTTTTCCTTTCACCAACACTGGCGTTCGGCTCCGCCCAGCGATTGGCTGGCTCCTGGCGGCCAAGGCACTGCAGCGAAAGCTTCACCTGAAGGCTCTCTGAGGAGTTCAGTATTTGCAGAGTCTTACTGCTCCGATTTTTTACCCCCCGTTTTTGTTTTTTTTTTTAAATTCACAGTTTTACAAAAATAGTTGTTTTAAAGAGGAAATTCAATTCTCTGCCGATTTGTAAAATAAAATTCTCAACTCTTTTGAAGGTTCTCTTCGTAGTACCAGTTTGGTGAAAGGCATTTGAGTCAGCATAAATAGACGTTTTGACACATGCAGAGAGAATGTGCTATAATTACTGCTACTTTGAAGCACAGGTTATGTTAGTGTTACTCAGCCCTGTACCCTTCAAGGACGACTGCTGTGCTTAAAGCCCAGGTCAGATGTTGACACCACTCCGTTTGTGTGAACATGTTTGTGTCTAAAGGCGAGATGTGGATTATGTAATTCCGCTGGGGGAGCAACTGCTACCCCTCACAAGGGATCGGTCAGTCATTAGCCAGTGTGTTCAGCACTGGTTTGAGTCCCGGCTTCAGTCCCAACATGGTCCCACACTGCAGAACGTCATTAAAGAGTTAGTCTGGACAGGGCTGTATCGGCTCAAATTGCACTTGTTTGTTTACAGAGTAAGACAAAGAGTCACACTTAACCACTTAGAAACTGCAGTTAAGCCCACCATGTTGTGAATCTCTATAGTAATGGAGTCACATATCCATGCCAAGAGTGGCGTGTCTACGGGCAACAGTCGCATATGGCTTGTGCAGAAAAACACTAACTGGTGTAGTGTACTTACATTGTTATAATGTTTCACTAGTATACTGATATTATGCAGCACAGAGGGGACCAGCAGTGTCTTTGGAAGTTTTTCCCTCCTTTTCTTTTTGCATCAAACATTTTATGCGTTTTCTACGTTTTCCATTTAAATGCACAAATTCCAGATAAAAGGCCAAAGATATGAGTGGGAACAATGTGTGTGTGTGTGTGTGTGTGTGTGTGTGACACTGCTGCTCCCCTGCTGCGTATGCATGGTCACAGAAGACATGCATAGAACACTGAGATCCCAATTTCAGAGCGGCTGAGAAGTGACAGCTACACGTCACAGCACTCATAACAAGAACTCTCACAGGGACCTCAACAAACACCAAGTATCAACCCTGAAAAAGGTTTTAACACCAACTAAATAATAGACCATCCCAATGTCAGCTAGCACAGGTTACATTACAAACCCTACGCTATCACCACATCACCCTAGCTAGCACAGGTTGTAACGGTAATCCCCAACTAACCCACCGACACAGCAAGCATGAGTTATGAACCATAACATTAACCCAATGCTAATCCAACCCGAGTTCAGACAGTACATACTTTAACCATAAACGTAGCTTAACTAAGCCTCAAATAGGACAAGTTAAAATAAAAATCCAACCTTAGCCCAAACCCAGCCAGAGCTAACACAGGTTAAACTACAGTTCTCATGCTAGCTCAGCCCAACCACAATACCACAGCCCTGCCCTTACCCAGCCCCAATAAAACCCTTTATTAATGTTGTGGTGGGGGGGGCGCCACACAAGAACAGGATTGAACCAAGGATTCGTCCAGAGATGACCATGACTACCTCCCCCGTGCCCCCCCCCCGCATACCCTTTCACGGGGCATCCCAGTGGAATGGCATGTGCTCTGGTGCTCTGTGTAATGGTGTTTTGCTGTAATGGATGTTTCAGACCAGGCTGTGCAGTGAAGTGCTTTAATATTGAATACAGACGCCGCACCAGACGAGAGATCCTCACCTCAGCTCCACAGGGAATTTTTACACTCTCACAGAGACCGACTCTCTTTCAGATTACACTGCGCTTCACTTAACAGGAGCGTCGCCGCTCTCCTCAGTCAGGTTCCATTTCAACTGCCAGCTCCTTCTCAATTCCAACTCCAACTCCAGTACAATATGTGGTTGGTTTTGGAATTGGGACAAGATTGAGAGCTGGTTGCAGTCAGCTGTCTTAGTGAAACTGAAGGCTGTCTATACTCCCATAAATGGGAGTCATAGCTAGATGGCATTAACGCTGTACAGTCTCACTGAGAGGCAATGAGAAAGGCTGCAGAGGAGCAAGCTCTACGCCCTGAATTCCAGGAATCTCTTTAAGAAGAACCCTCGCACACAGGTGTGTCAAGAGCTGAAATAGTACCAGACATGACAGGACAATTTTCCTCTCTGAGACTTCTTAAGTACTGCAGTCTAAACCCACAGATATTGCTGCATGTGTTATCAATGTATCCCACAGAGCTACTCTCTTACTAAAGAGAAGTTTAGTATTCAGGACAAACACTTGCTCCCAGAAGCTAACAGACATGCACTGAGATATGTACAGTGGTGGAGATGGTGCTTAACTGAGGATCCCTCGTTGTTCGGTCTGTAGTATGTCCCCTCTCGAATAATACCGTGGCCTTACCCCCCCCCCCCCCCCCTTCCCGTTTTTCCCTTTGATATGTGAAATGGACTGTGTGGTGGACGGTAGAAGACACTTTGGAGTGACTTGTGCAGTGGGAGATGGAGAACCTCTAGGGGTCGAACAGGTCGGCCTGTGTGTTCAGGTCCACCTCCCTGTTATAGCGCTCAATCTCTTTATTGGCTTCCTGCACGAACTCCTCTATGAACTGATCCATCACTGGACACACATATGTAAGGAAACAAAGATACGTATACAAAGACAGGTAGGCACACACACACACACACAACCCATACAACACTCACACATTCATATACAAGGATACAAGGATGGAAGTTTCTTTTCTCTCCAAAGAAGCTGACAAACTGGTGACCATTATAGAAGTAACCAGGAGGCAGAGGATCCAAATGCCTCTTTATCTGGAGAGAGAGAATAGTGTTGTTCTTTCCATGTTTCACTGTGTCAGGATAACATTGTTTTTTATGTGTGGCGTGAAGCTGGTTAGTGTTAGACATTAAGTGTTGCGGGTGAATTGTGTGTGTGTGTGTGTTACTCACATGGATGTTTCTGACCTCCTGTTGTGTGAGAGTCTTAACGCTTTTCCTTGCCTTCTTCACTGCCTTCTGTGAAGAGACATTTAGACACAAACTTTCCTTTAGCACAAAGAAACATCTATACATTTCTCGCTTAGACCTGTTGCTACATGCACATCTGTAGGTGTCTGCTTGTGTGAGTACCTGTTTGGTACACTTCCGTAGCCAGTCCTTAAGGCCATCCTGAGTGAGGTGGACTCCATGGAAAAGCAGGTGGCAGTCCAGGGTCTTACGAGGCCCCTGAACTGGAATCATATTCAGACTACCACTGACAGTGTTCCACTTCACCTCTATCAGCCTGTCACTGTCTGCGGTACAAACACACACCACACTCAGTCACAGAACACACTAGCAATACAGGGACACTGCATATAGGTATTATAATGTATTATCAGGAAGAGAATACCTTACACAGCTATATCTCAAACATCATCACACAGCAACGTGCTCTAAACATCTATAACAAAGTTACACACCATGCCTACAATCACACATCCCACCAACCTCTACTATCCCAGTGAAAACTACAATTCCCATAAGCACTCTATACACAAGCAACAAGTCCAAATTAAAACCAAAATAACTAAAACAATTTACTATGGAGTACACGATACACTGAAATCAAATAACCACAGGGACCTGGTAACACATCCATTTAAAACAAATTCTAAAAAATGATGAACTAAGCATGAACAAATAAATATAATATAATTTAATTTAATAAAAAAGAAACCATAGGGAATACTTCACACAACATATGGTATCTAAACCAAACGAAACCTCACTTGGTGGATAATGAACTACACTACCCAGGATGCTTTGCAAGATGCAGTGACTGAAAATCAAACTTCTCAATCATCCGCTCATCAGAATCACTCAGAATCCAATCAACCAATCACAACTCCTGCATTCTGCCTACATGCAACTACACCACAGAGAACAAAGAAAGGTCAAGTTACAAAAAAGTGACCACAGAAAACAAAGCAAAAAAAAAAAAAGTTTAAAGTGAAAACAAGTGAAAACTGAAGACCACAAAAATGAGTGGAGCAGGCCACATCACTTTTTTGACAGAAGGATTGTGAGACAAGTTTCCTACCGTTTGCCGAGTTAGCCCAAGAGGGCACCTGCCTCTAAGACTTCAGGTCACACATTTCTCATCAGACACAGAGATTTAGCACAGACAAAACCATAGAAGCCAAAGCCATATCCTAACATGGATAAATGCTAATGATGTTAACCACTGCAGTTTATTAGATTGTCATTAGATTACATTATGATGTCAGCCATCCAAAGGGCATTGAGGATTTCGGTAAACAGGATATTTGCTTTGATGTCTGAAGCAGAAAAGAGGCTCCTACCAGAGAAGAGCACTTTTCCACTGATATGGTAGATGTTGCCTTTGAAGGGACTGGTTTTCAGAGAGGACTTCAGTGCTAAGGAGAGAGTGAATGGAGAAGAGCATTAGAGTGTAGAGCAGTCTCCACACTTATTAGTGTGTCTCTGGAGTCTCTCGAATACAAGTGGATATTTCCAAGAAAACACTCTGAGCGACCAGTGCATTTCCCATGCTCTCAACCATGATTATTACCATCTCTGCTTTACCCGGTCGTGGTAAGGGCTTGAGTATGATAAAGACAAATTTGTTCTTTTCCCTCTCTCTCTCTCTGTTTCCCTCTCTTTCACGGGCTTTCTCGCTCGCCCTCTCACACTTTGGTCTCACCTTTGCAGTGCTGGAGGAATAATGCTCTCTCTAGAGGACGGCTGAACTGCAAACAGTACTGGACCATGGAAAGTGACGCGGAGCCAGACACAAACCTGCCCTCCCACCTGCAACACAAGACGGTACACACTCGTAAAGCTCTCTCACACAGCAGAGAGAGAGAGAGAGAGAGAGAGAGAGAAATCCAGAGAGAGAGAAGGAGAAGCACTCACCAGCCTGGATAAAGCAGATATCGGGCTTTGGTCATCTGTGGCTGTAAAAAGCTGCCCTCACTCAGAATTAGCCTCATATCCTCAGCTCTACAAACAAGACATTTTTCTTTCACAATATGTACACAGTAAGTATTAAATTTATCACAACACCATTAACAACCATGTGAAAGTTCCACAGTAAAAAAAAAAGAAGAAGAAGAAGAAGAATATAAATGTATTCAGTTATAACGTGCACACGTGTGTATATATGCCCTGACCTGGTGACGACTCCTTTCTCAGCCAGGATGAACGCTGCGTTGGGATTGACTGAGCGGATCAGCTGTTGTACATGTTGAAGTAGAGGGTGCTTCTGCTCAGCAGTCAACCCAGTAAACACCACATTACTAACGATCCCTACAAACAAACACCCATACAGATTACACACAAACACAGTAAAAGACACAGACACAGGCGTGCACTCTCCTGCTCAGATGCATGTCTTACCCTGGCTGCACTGCTCTAAGAGCTTGGGGAACAGAAGCCTGGGGAGAGATAAGATGAACAGACAATCAGTCTGTGTGGTCCTCATTAAACATCACTTACATCAATTATCAAAAAACCGCAGTGAGAAACAGAAACAGGCCATATGCCATATAAAAAAAACATTTCTCTACATAATCAAATAATAATGAAGCACTGTGAATTTTACCATGTGATGAAGTTACACGTGAAAAAGATTTTGATGCTAAGTATATTTATAGTGAGCTATAAGTGGTTTACTTAGTAAAACACAAGAACTGTGTCCATTCTAGCGGGCACTGTAAATTCTCTTGGTGGCTGAGGTCATGAAGGTCACTGTTTACCTGTGCTCCATGAAGGAGCTGAGAGGATTCACACATGCTGTGACTGCACCCACAGTCACCTCACTCTGGACTAATGCATCTGGATGAGACTGGACAACCTGGACAACATCCAACACATCTGTGTACCTGTGACAAACACACACACACACATATGCACATAAACACACACCCAGAGAAAAGGGAAGACATCAGACAACAGAATATTTCCATCAACTGCTTTTGTGTGTGTGTGAGTGAGTGTGTGTGTGTGTGTGTGTGTGTGTGTGTGTGTTTGCATGTGTGAGAGATACCCTGGTGTGAGCAGTAACAGTCTAGGTGCGACCACGTCTCGCTCTCTTCGTTTTGCGACAAGATGACTGAGGAACTGCTGGAGATGCGGCACATTGAGGACCTCGGAGTCCAGACCAGGGCGGTACACCTCCCACCTGTCAACCAATCAACATTCACACCAAACATGTCAATCATTCAGGGGACAATCAGTTCTCACCAAGCAATAATAAAGCTCTTTTTTTTGTGAGTGATGGGTTACATAATTAGTCGACCATTTAGACATGTCCGTCAAGTTTAACATCAGATGTGATATGTCAAGTCAATAAGGCTTAGAGTAAACTCTTACCTGTCACGTTCCTGATTTACTTCTACCAGGAAATCACACAGATTGTCTTTATAGCTGCCAGGCAACCCCGAAACAATAGAGATGACAATCTACACACACACACACACACACACACATTCATCAGTACAAAGATATAACTAAACAAACAGTAAAATACCATTGATGAGTATAAAACAACACAAGCTTTTGTGTTGAAGATGTAGGTGTGCCAAAGTGACAGTGTATGTGCAAGTCTAGAGTGTGACCTTGTCCTTATGTTCAGGCAGGGCTGCTTTGGTCTGTGCGCTTGGAAAGAGCGCCCCCAAGTGGTCACGGCTCACAGACTCCTCACACATGCTACTGCTCAAGGCGAAATGCTGCAGGAACCTGAGTATGGGAGCAGGTAAACATCAGCGTGCCGTGAACAGCGCTTCTCTTTATGGTTTAACGTGGCGTGCGTTTGTGCGATTCTCACCTGTCTAAATCGGGGAGCTCAGGATAGGCAGCCCTCAGCGCGACCCTCTGTTTGGACACTGGCTTGTTTGTCTCGTGGAGCTCTGCCAGTCTGGAGTACCTGAAAGGAAAGGCATTTTTTCACTGACGCAATCTCCTTACGTCATTCAGTCTCGGAAAGGAATCATCCTCATGGCTACCCATGTTCAGTAGAAAACTAAAACAGTGTTTACTCTTGTAATGTTTTCCTGAACATTAGGAAATAGATTGCTATTGAAATAACAAGCTAAGAACTTGATCACCTGGATCACTGCCTTTAATGGATTATTTTTACTCCCACATAAGTCATGCTACCTCAGATCTTTAACAGTCCTTTGATGAAAAGGGGGTTTGCGTGTGTGCATGCATGTGTGTGTTTGAGCGTGTGTGTGTGTGTGTGTGTGTGTCTGTGTGTTGTGATGCAGTGTTATTGTATGTGTCCTCACATATTCTTCTGTTCCAAGCTGAGCTGATCTTGGGTGACAAGTTGTAACTGCAGTCCAGAGTCAGACTCATGCCAAACCTTCAGAACCTGAAACCAAACACAACCATGCAGTGACTATGACAATGCTACCATCTGTGTGTGAGCGTTGTGTATGAGTGTGAGTAATGTGTGTGTGTGTGTGCATGTTATACCTTTGAATAGAAGCTCTTGTAGCTCTTGGTTTTGGGCAATAGAGCGATGGCAATGCAGTGGTCTTTACTGTGTAAGTGGAATGGCAGGTGGGCCAGAAAAGAGCTTTCATACTCTACATACACAACAGATATAGCAGAGAAAGAGTCCTGCAAAACACAAAGAGAACATCAACAAAACATTATCAGTGCTGTCTTACAACCAGATAAAGTCCTGGAAAACACTTCAACATAACAAACAACAAGGGCGCAAAGTGTACTTCAAGATACACAGCAGCAATGCCAAACAAACCAAATGTACACGACATACTGACACAGAAAAATCCTGTGATTATAAGGCCAAGGAATTTACTAAATGAGAACATGGCTGGGTACAAATGAAGAGTGAAGCAGCACTTACTCCATCATAGAGTTTGATGGTGTTGATGTGGTTCTTGGAGAGGGTGATGGAGCCAAAATGAGGTTGGCTGAACAGCATTCCCTCTGAGAAAAACACCAGTTTCCCTAAAACACAACACAAACACCACATTTAACACAAACGAGAGAGAGAGAGAGAGAGAGAGGGAAAACACAGAGAGAGGAGTCTAACCTTCTTCAGGTGTGGAGAGCAGAGAGCTGGAGAGCACTAGGGCCGAGTCTCCTTGCGTCAGAGGGACACCTAAAAATGTACCGTCCTCCTTCTGCGCAAAAATGCCCGCGAAATGAGCAAATGGAAATAGAGAGAAAGAAAGTTTCCTTGAGTTACAGGCCCTTGGCTGTCATTTTGAGGTTTAGAGGACTGTTTGATCGGTTGTTACCTTCAGTAAGCCCCGGGCCTGCTCTGATAGTTTGATATCAGGCTCCTCGACCTGAAAAACACATAAAGAGCATTTGTGAGACAACTAAACCACCAAAATAATGCTACAGTGTAAGATGCTCTGGTGACATTGGAGCAAACACTGTAAATTATGTATAAATGTGCATGTTTCAGCAGAGGTTGACAGTCAATCCTGGCTGAATATGAAGTCTATAAAGTACAATAACATTATGTGGTATTCTCTGCATGTGGGCATTTCCTTTTAGATATCTATTTATGTGTGCTCTTGTGTTGGCTTTAAATATCTGTGTGAGGACAGAGAGTGAGAGAGAGAGAGAGAGTGAGAGAGAGAGAGAGAGAATGCAAAAGTGTCATACCAGCCTGCTGACATAGCGTGGGACTGCAGAGGTCAACACAGTAAAAGTACTGTCAGTGGAAATAGCACCATCTGCAGGACAATAGATACACTTCAAGGTCTCATACAAGACAAAGGATTATTCCACACAAAGTGTACTGCAGGTAACACAGCGATTTTAAGAAACACTGATCCCTTACCCTTCTCTTGGACATAGATACAGGACTCCAGGAAGGACTCTGAAAAGACTACAGATCCCAAACTCTCTCCTCCCCACTGGAGATCTGGGATGTCGTGCACTGTCATGGACGCCTGCGGACGAGGAAAACACACAGCTTTCTTAAGCATAGGACAATTAGCAGCAATAAACCCCCCAAAAGCAAAAAAAAAAAAGAGAGCGAGAGAAAGACAGAAAAGAAAAAAAGGTAGGTTTGCTCACAGTTTTCATTAGGAATCGACTGCACTCTTCACTCAAGGGAACCACCCTAAAGGACAAAAAAAGGTTCGTTAAGTGAGTAATTACAGAGATATAACAGAGTAAAACTGCATCAGGCCTAATTTAGCTGAGATATGGTATTGAGGAGAGAGTTTAACTTTACCTGCCCTGTCTGTCCACAGCCTGAATGCTGAAAACTGCATTCGATCTAAATTAGACACACAAGCAAACAGAGTTAGCATCACTGTCTGGGTAATACGGTGGGGTGGCTGCTTGTATAAGAGGGACTAGGTACCTCAGTGCGCTTCTGTACTGGGCTAATCCGTAAGAATCCAAGGCCAGCTGAAACATCTGCTCAGCCACATCCTTTGCCTGGGGAAGAGACACGGTTTTATATTGGCATAATGTCACAGTAACCGCAAACACAAACCCAATGACTGGGAAGATCATTCAAAACTGCAAACACACACACCCACATGCACACACACCTCAAGCATAAATATTTGTTGAAGGTGTAATAAGTGTGAGAAAACAGCTTTAACCGTGATACCTTGCTAGCGCTGGAGTTGATGGAGAAGCATTTGATGCCTGCCAGCACAGACTGAACGGCAGCAGAGTAGATCTGAGACAGGATCCTGAAACAGAACACACTCTACCTTTAATACACACACACATCTAACAACATCTTTAAACATTCAATACACATTACTGCACACTCACAGGAGCTCGGTCCTCTTCTGCTGGACGTTATCGTGTCCTGTAAGAGAAGGGAGAAAACAGGCACTTGATTCCCACGCTTACTGTCAGAACCATCAGAGCAGCACGCATGAACTATGCATGATGAATAGCCTACAGCCTCAATAACATTCAGCTTTTTCACAATAATACACACTTACCCAGGTATGGAACGTGAGTACTGCCAAAGAAATAAGTCCTTGCACAGGCCAGTGGGCCTTTGGGTGCGACACACTGCAAGAGCTGAGACATACATACATCAGTTATCTTCTGCTGATTTTCTCTTATTTGTTACAGAATGAGAGATTACTGGGAATAAAGAGCTACGTCTCATACTGTTTTGACCGAGGTCTCCGGTTGTGCCTGTGTGTGTGAGCGTGTTTGGTACATATCTCACCATGTGTTTGGCTGTGGCACCACAGGGCCCTGTGTTACGGATCTGGTTCCCCTCAGAGGGAAAGGTAAAGCAGTAACTCTCCAGGTCCTCTTTAGAGGAGTGACGTCCAAACAACACAAACGGCTGTCTGCTTTTACTGAGGAACAACCACACACACACACACACACACACACACACACACACACACAACGTAGTCAAATTACTCATACTACTCTACAAAACTACAAACTCATATGCATGTATTTACTCATGACGTAGAACCTAGACATGTACATATACAAATGAGCACAGTAGGAGTGTGAAAGAAGATGTGTTACCTCTTATCTGCTATGTTGCTGGAGATGAGGCCATGAGAATAGTACGTCCTGAAGGGCTGAGAGACAGGAGAAAAGAGAGAGAGAGAGATTGTTACTACAAAGAGAGCAAGAATATAATTATGAAGCATAATCAGGACAATTCCTGAGTGGTAACTGATGAGATAAGGAAAGGCGTACCTCTGCGATCTGGGCCTCTGATAGTTCTTGCATTGACAGTGCAGTCTCTATGTCCAGACTGGAGAACAAACAAGTCCACTGTTTCTCAAACACCTGCAGGTCCTGTATCGAAGATCAACACTTGAACCCAAACACACTCAGAACATGTGACACATGACTCAGTGTGTGTGTGTGTGTGTTTGTGTTGAGGGGGTCAATGACAGAGGGTGTTCAAATGAGAATGCAACATACTGCAGTATTGTTTACAGTAAAAACTGAGTGTGAATGTAAGCTTATGGGGCTGGAGGAGAACAATGCAGCTGATTCTTTCATAGAGACCAAAAGGGAGAGATAGCCACTTATGCCCCATTCAGCATGCACTTTATCCCAATGCCCCTCCACCTTTACGTAGTTCATGATTTCAAAAGCATAACAACAATAACGGTTGTTGTGATCCCATATTTCTCACTTGTGCTGTTTTGTTTCGTTTTTTGTGGTGAGAATTGCCTTTACTCCTTGGAAAAATTTGCAAAGATATACCTGCAAGTGTCTTTGTGTTACCTGAGTAAGCAGGCTTTCCAGAGATACTGGGTCGAGTCTGGTGTAGATCTGACAGAGTTTCTCACTTACATCAGTTATCTACCCATCAAAAGAGAGAGAGAGAGAGAAAGAGAGAGAGAGTGAGAGATAGAAAGATCTCGTATTACTTGGTTATATGAGTGCTATGTAACACCTTCGTCATTTCCCCTAGCGTCTAAAATGTTCCCTGTACCTTATATTTCATGGTGAAAAATCCTCCTGCTCCGATTCCCTCCAGAGCAAACGCCTGAATGATCGGCCACTTCTCCAACATGAACATATCAAACTTCTGCACGTGACCTGAAACCATAACAAATCTCCATCAAGATAATAATAATAATAATATTTATTTAGAGCCCAATATCACTATTTATAGTCTCAAAGGGCTTTACATGTCTATAACAAAGTCAAATCAAAATTATATCATGCATAAGTTCGAGAAAATAGATAAGTCTTTAGTTTTGTTTTAAAGGTGTTGAGAGAGTTTGTCTCTCTAACTTCTTTAGGTAAACCATTCCAGAGGAAGGGAGAGCGGTAGGAAAAGGCTCGGTTGCCAGCGGACTTCTTTTTAACTCTTGGAATGACTAATAGTCCAGAATCTTGAGAGCGCAGGGTGCGAGGTGGGTTATAGGGTCAAACAAAAACCTGAAGTCCTACAGACCAAGGAAATGAAGACAAATGTGTGTTTCTCTGGCCTTACCCTGGGAGCTGTAGGGAATGCCAATGTGAGTGCAGTCCTGAACCATGGACACAAAACTGGAAATCTTAAACTCTTCAGCTGCCTCTTCATCCTCATACTGAGGGATAAAAGTTAGAGGATGTGGTAAGAGTTAAGAATTTACCCAACTATGCTAGCAGAAGCTATGGTATTGACCACACTGTAGTGGAAGTAAGTTTCTGTTGAGTGGTGCTGTATATCTTACCTCTGCCTCAGTCATGCAGTGCAGCTGTAAGTTCCTCCAGTGAGACACATAGGGCAGCAGGTACTTATAGTTCACTGGGTTACAATACATGTGAACACTCTCTGCCTTAATCAAGACGATCACATCTGGAGACAAAGAAACACAGGGTCACACAAAATACACCAAAAAGAACAGACAGATACACTGGAAAAAAGGGAAATGAAAGGCTTTCCAGTGTACTCAACCGCAGTTTGTCAATTTTCCACATTTGATTTATGTTGCTGTTCTAAACTTGATTTAACCTTTAGGAAATCATTTAATCTCGACACTGGTAAAATCGACTTCTTTCATTCATACTGAGAGAAACAACTACTTAAATGTAGCCACCCCCAAACGAGAGAAATTCAAAATAAATGTGAGCTGATGCTAAAGAAAGAGGAAGAAAGAGGAGACGGAAGCTATTTGGTGGGGAGGACCATGGCAGCTCACTGTGAAAGGTAGACACAGTATTTATTCAGCGTAAAAACATTCATCAAGCTAGTGAGCGGCAGAGCAGACAAGATGCTAGCTTGCCACCATGGAGACCCAGGTTGGTATCTTGGTAACAGTGCATTTGGCTTGGCAAATCATCCACATGGACACAATTGGCAGTGTTCAGGGGTAGCAAGCTGGCAGGGAATCTTCTCCCTGTTGCTGCAATAGCGGTTCCCACTGGTTGGTCTGGGGTGCTACATTAGAGGGAAACGGGTCTAGGGAGTATAGTGTGAACCTCTGTAGTACAGCTAAATAAATTCAATACAAAAAAATGATATTGCAACAGAATCGTGTACAATGGGTGTAACACTGAAACACTGATTCATGGCAATTCATTCATGTATCATTCACTGGTGTTAGATTCACTTGTACAGATCAGGTTGACCGAATATAGAAACATCACAAGTAATTTATTTGGACTAACACTGTTGGTTTAACAAATACAAACTTAGTGAAATGGGAGAGGATAATTCATGCTGTTAGTGTTAGCTAACATTTCCATTACTTGGAACCAGTGTTCATTTTTAATTAAATCCAACACATTTTTTTTGTCAGTGTAATAGAGGGCAGTAATTGTTGAACTGAAAGCCAAGACTTCCATTAGACAAGAAGAAGAGGGCCATACCATCTAACATCTCCTCTGGGAAGTCCCCAGTGATGTGTTCCAGGTCCATGTGGTTCTGCTTGTACAGGTCAAAGAACAGGTAGCTGGCTAACTCACTGCAGCCATCATTATAACGACTATCGATGCCTGAAATATTGCACAAAAATATAATTAAAACATAGATTTACGTTTCAGCTCCTTCCTCTAATTTAAATAATAATGAGCATATATCAGTGATTAAGCAGAAAACAAAAAAAGCTTTCTTAAACATGCAGGACTGCTCAATAACAGATCTATAGTTGTGTATCATCTGATTGAACAACTGACGACTGCTACATCCCAGACAGGTAAAGCATATGGGTACTGTACTGAATAAATGAAACAGGACAAGGATGCACTGTATCTGGAGGTATACATAGCAATAATATCTTCTTCATAATACACTGTTCTTAAAGGAACCTTGCAGCCTCACACGAGTTGCATGCACAAGCCCTTTATGTCCATCTCATGTCAGTCAGGTCCGTTCAATAAAGGATGATCGGACCCCAGGGTTCGTGTACCTAAGGAGCACAGAATGCCATCTGGAGCTGTCTTCCCGCCGTCTCTCAGCAACGACTGGACGTGCCTCAAGCGAGAGCAACTGCAACACAAAATAACCAAAATTAGCCTATGGTCTGTACATTGTCGTACCGCACAGTCACGCATTACAAACATCATTTTAGCACTACACAGAGAAAGGTATTGACGGCCGCGCATCAGAGTATTATTTCGGAAGGATAATTATTATGTTTTGAACAGAGTCAGGCATAAACTGCTCTGACAATTCCTGAAAATCCTCTTTACAGTCCATCTTAGATAAACAGATATCTTGTCATTTTAATACAAGTCTTCACTTTACATTTTATAATAAATCATTTTGATATAAATAAGGTAATAAATAGTGATTTGCAAAGATGTTTTCTGCAAATTTTTTCAGGAGTAAAAACAACTACTTTGTTTTTGATATATATATATTTATATATATGTGTGTGTGTGTGTGTGTGTGTGTATATATATGTATGTGTATATAT
Source organism: Chanos chanos (assembly GCF_902362185.1). Classification (NCBI taxonomy): domain Eukaryota; kingdom Metazoa; phylum Chordata; class Actinopteri; order Gonorynchiformes; family Chanidae; genus Chanos; species Chanos chanos. The sequence goes on along the minus strand of NC_044498.1, from coordinate 45,020,610 downwards.
ATATATATATATATATATATGTGTGTGTGTGTGTGTGTGTGTGTGTGTGTGTGTATTTTGTTTTACTTTTTGTCCTTTTCCTTTTTTCCTTTTACACTTATTTTTGTGGAATAAAATTCCCGCTAAACATGTCTGAACATGATCCCCCCCGCATATGTGGACCCTCTGCTGGTATCCACAGATCAACCAACGAAGCCCTAACAGCAAACTGGAAAGCTCAATGCGTTGTAAGCTATATATGGTCAACAAAGGAATAACATGTACAGTGATCGTAATAACACTTTCTCTTTCAACATTTAACCGCTTTATTTTGGACTATAAAATCATTTTTTGTGATAAAAGAAAGGGAGGTTCCTGTCTATGCTAGGTTTTTAGGAGTAAGAGTTACCATGGAAATTAGTTTGCTGATTACACTGCTGTATAGGGGTTCTCACACTTGCAGCACGTCGCAGCAAAATACACGTTTGTTCAGTAAATTATTATTTCTAAATCAAATTTGACTAATTAATAGCTAACTATTTAGCTGTAATCCCTGTGGAAGTAAGAATATGTATTTTTGACAACCACATCAAATCGAGCGGATGTTTACAGTATGTTACTGTACTATTGACCCCATAAAGGGGGCTGATGTCCTGGGGAAGGAAAGCAGTCCTATAAGATGGTCGATTTTACAGCACACAACAGAGAGTGTAAAAAAAAAAAAAAAAAAACCCACACACACACCACCAAATATCAGTGATGCTATACCGCAATTTCCATTGCCTTGATGGGCACAGCAGAGTAATAATGCGTTATGACGTCGATTATCCAGCACAACCGTTTGTAACATTAGCTAGCTAGTACTGTTTGTAAGCCTCTACAGGAAAATACAATAAACACACAATACATAAGTAGCCATGCAAATTTACCCGACGCTGGACCGCATAATTTCGTTGTTTCCGTTTTTTCTTGGAATGTCAGCCATATTCAGCAATTGCGAAGTAAAAGACAACGTTTCAAAAAATGCCGTTATTTTCAATGTCGCAGCCGCACACCCCCATCATCAACAATTCGAAGCTGTAGAGAGCAACAGAGAGCAGAAAGCATGGTAACCGACTGTACCATTGTAAAATTAGGGTGCGCGTATACCACCGCGGTGAGGTGTGGTTCCAGTGTGCTAATATTCGGCACTCTTTAGAATTAAGGGTGAATTAATAAAAACTTTTCATTGCCTAACTTCATAATAAACATGTCAAATTTACATGTTTTTGGATAACTCTGAAACTCTGAGAAGTTTGCCACCCTACCATTTAAAGCAGTATGCATATCTTGACAACGTCTCATGCAATCGTCTTGCAATCTGAATCTCAGCAGGGAAAAGTGTTTACAGTATTTTGAAGATAAGTTATAAACAGGTTTTCTTGATTATAGGGGCAAAATGGAATGAACCATAAGCAACACAAGTGTATGGGTTTCCTATCGAATTTCATTATTTACATTATAACTGTGATGCTTTCAGTGCCCGTGAACACAAAGCAATCTAAGCGATGAGGTCATACAAAAAAAAACAAAAACTTGGCTTTTCCGTTTAGGCACGTGATATTTCTTAACGTTTGTGTCCCGAAATATCTGCAGTGAAACTACGTCTCGCCGAACACAGGCTATTGTGGACTATCATTGGTGAAATATTCCGACTGTTTACATTAAATGGAGAAGATTATCATGCTATTTGATAGTTGAAACCTACTGCACAGGAGAGACGTTGCAATAATTACTGGTTCACCCCTTTTAATTCAGCCCAGATGGGAAGAATCTAAAAACAAACACTTCAACTAGTTGAGAAAAATAAAGTTATAACGACAGCACATATACAGAACGTAATGTGGTTATCAAGCAAGTGTTTATTTACTGCACATGTACTGCACACATACATCTGCAGATTCCCTATTCCCTATTACTTATCCAAGTCCACTGCCACAGCTATCTGCTGTTAGACATTTTTTAAAGTGCTTTTGCTCGTTTCAAAATAGGTTTTAACATGGTTTGATTCACGTTATTTACAGTTATTTAGAGACAGAGTTTATGTCAAGTTGTGTCAAAGGCAGGACTGTGTCAGGACCTCTGTGCAAAAAAAAAATTAAATCACTGAATAAAAATGCTAAATAAAGGACAAATTAACAGGTACAACCCTCATTATTGAGCATGGTGTGTAACAATGGGACTGAAACATAAGAATGGTACAGAAGACAGTGGCACTAACTGACCAGGAAGAAGGAAGCCAAACAGTAGATTCCACTCACTGACAAAAAGGAATGCATTTCCTCATTCATGTTTCCACAGTGTGTCAGTTCCTGCTTACTGGCTACTGCTGATTTGGGATCTGCTTTCTGTGCTCTTACTCTCAATCAGTATACAAGGCTAACCACCCCAGATCAGGTTTAAGATTTAAAAACCTGATGATAGTGATCCCATGTTGTGGCTGCATGTCATAGTTGTACGTTTATGACACTGTGAATCTCTGCCTTCTTTAGAAAAACTGTCCACATTTCCTCATGTCTAACTCAAAAATCCTGTTCTTCTTGATGCCAGAAGTAGGCGCTGCATATATGTTGCCAGCAATTATTCACAAATACATACTCTCCAGCAACAGCCACAAAGGAAACATAAGAACATGTCTCAAAGTAAGTTTTCGGTCTTTTATTTTCATTTATTGTGCATCTTAATTCATTTCCACAACATAAACTCACGTATTTTATGACTTTCAAGCAAATAGTATGCTGAAATTTTTAGGGGTGGTTTCCTGGACAAGAGATATCACTATTGCAAGACTGAACAGTATTTTGAATAGAATATCTCTGTTCAGAGTGCAGTCGGTTCGTGTCAAGTCTTAAGCTTTATCTGAGGAATTACCCTGTCCTACGATGAATTTGAATGAAGTATATTCACATGCAAGTATCATAGGGTTATTATGCCATCATGTATTTAAGATTTGTTCAAGACAGTTGAAGTTTGAGTTCACTGCAGGGAGATTTGCTCATACAAAACTGCTACATTATTTTTCTGCAGCATTATTTGCAAGGCTATTGTTATTTCTGTTATTTATGTAACTGAGCAATATTCTACACATTTCTTTGACCGTAGATGGCAAATCTGCAGGGTTGCAGTTGGTGGTGGTGGGTTCATCTCCAGCCAACTGGGGCTGTTTGATCAACTTTCTTAAGAAAGTGTCAGAAGATAAGGATCAAGAACAGCAGAAAGAGTATAATATCACTCTGGTGATTGAAGGCATAGATGTGTCTCTGCAAAGCACCAGGAGCCTTTTAAACCCGGAGTTGACAGATGACGAAATTACAGCAGAACTGGATGTGTATGTGAAATCCTGCCTCCCTAACCCACAAGCTTTTCTCTTCATCATTCATGGTGGACAGTATACAACTAAAGAGAAAAGAATGGTGGAGATTCTGCTGAGTAATTTTGGGGAAGTGGTGCTTCAATACCTCATCGTGCTGTCAATTGAGGAAGAATCTAACATTCAGGAGTTCACTGAAGAACTATTTGAGTTAATTGACATTTGCAACGGAAGGTTCTGTCGCTTCACAGAGATGGAACGAGGGAACCCTGACCAGGTGACTACTCTGCTGGACATGGCGGAGCACATGAAGGGTGAAAACTGGGAGGGGGGTTACTCTGTGGAGATGTATGAAGAGGCACGAAAGAAACGCACCGAAGATGCTGCGATCACAATGCTGAGAAAAAAACTCAGAGAGGCTGAGGAGAAAGAACGGGAGGCGAACAAGACTCTGAAAAAAAGAGAAGATGACAGAAGGAAGGAGATGGAGGAGATGAAGAAGAGACATGCTGAAGAGAGAGAGAGGGACGAGGCTGAAAAGAGGCAGCTTGAGGCCAAGAGAGAGAGCTGTGCAGAGGCAATGAAAGGCTACAAGGACCTGCTGGAGCTATCTGCCAGCTCTACAGCTCATAAAAGTATATGACTTGGGTTCACATACCTGATTTCCTCCACACCAGATGTCCTGCTTACACTACACTTGGCCCTAAAACTTTTATCTGTACCATATGTTACCTCTGCCTTAAGTTGTACTGAATCAAAACTTGCACAGAACTTTGCAAAATAATATCTTTATTTATTCTACCTAAATTAAGTTTCTCTTTTCCCATTTGTTTTTTTTTCTCACTGTTTACACAGTGGCCATCAGTGGTGATGTAAAAAGCCAGATCTCAATTGTTTTGCTGGGTCTGTCGGGCAGTGGAAAGACCTCAGCAGCTGACACAATCTTAGAGAGGGCAATGAGCCGGTATCCAAAAAACACATCACGTTCTGAGGCATGGCCCTCCACAGAGCACTGTGAGAAGAGAGAGGTGTGTGTGAACAGAAAGAGGCTGGTCGTCGTGGATACCCCTGAACTGTGGGACGAGGATGGAAATGAGTATTTGGAGCATGTGAAGGAATGCATGGAACTGGCATATCCTGGACCACATGCCTTCATATTGGTCATGCAGGTAATGAGCCATTATGACAACACAGATCTTTCTTCTAGCAATAAATAACTTATAAAGATGCACTATCAGTTTTTGGGGCAAAAAGTTATTTGTCATTGAACTGCTACAAAATGTGATGGAATTGTTTGGGTTTTTTTTTTGCTTACATCATATTTAACATGCTGCTGGACATTACTGGAAGTATGGACACATATTTTAATTGTATAATGCTGTTTGTTTATGTCTTTTTATATATAAGTGTTTAGTATATGTTGAGTAACAAAATGGAATGCTGCCAGTCACTGTTTGAATTCAGAGTAACATGCCATCTTTGGATGTTCATGTGGGTATATGTGTGTTTGTGTAGGTGGGCCGGTTCACTCAGGGAGACAGTGAGATCCTCGGACACATTCAGAGAACCTTCGGACATGAGATCATAGAGCACATCATCATCCTCTTCACCCGTTTTGACCACAGTGGAAAACTTGGGAATCTTGGCGATATCGATGGCTATGTGGCCAATGCCCATGCCAGCCTGCAGGATATTATCCGGAGGTGCGGGAGCCGGTACTATGTCCTGAACAATGGGAATTTCCACAGTGGTGTGAGTCATTCCCAGGTAAAAGAGCTGCTTTCAGGGGTTCAGAAGTTAGCAGCCTCACATGGCGGAAGACCATACAGGAACAGACGTTTTCCAGGAGAGGAATGAGGGGGAAAAGCCTTAGAAAATAGGAGAATCAGATGTTTGGTGGAGGCTGAGGTCAGAAGGGAGAAAAAAAGAAGCTATTTGACCAATAGAATGACAGAGAAAAAAGGTTTAAGGAAGTTTAATACTTGAGCATGTATTGCCCTTATCAAGTACAAGAGTTGCTTTCTGCCAAAAAACTCTTGGCTCTGAATAAATAAATGTCCTGGTGCGTTCTCTCTCTCTCTCTGATTGTGCAATAATTACTAAGAGCAAGCATTCGAAGGAATCTGTCTTGGTAATATGACAGCATCTGTGATGTACAAAAGATTTATGACACCCTCTCTAGATCCAACCCTTATCCCTGAGGTTTCCTTACATAATGTCCCGAAAAACAACAGAATATTGCAAAACTAGGCAAATGAACTTGTGTGGGAAGCGAAGGATCTGACATAGACTTGATAGGAAACTTTTCTGAAACATTTCTGAATTCTTCTGCAACTGTTGTGCAAGACATAAAAGCAATATATTATGCAACCTATAATGGGAGTTAAAGATGAAGTAAAACTTTAGCATACAAAACTCTCTCTTGCATTCAGAGACTTGAGCAAACAAACAATATCATGAAACACACCACTTGCAAAAAACATTTTTTCAACGCCAAGTAAAATGCAAACGGTTTTATTGTTTCAGTATACAGAGATGACCACTCACAATCGACAAAATAAAAGCTTCCACGAAGGCTTAGTGCCAAGCTTAAAATGGGTTTCAGAGATGTCTCTGATACTACTGGGTCATGGTTTGGTCAATCCACTGGGTGTAGTGGGATATAATGGTGTAGAGTCCAGGTTTTCTAGATGATCCACATTTCCCTCCGTTAGAGGTTATCCCAACGGCAATGCCCTTGTAGAGGAGTGGTCCTCCGGAATCACCCTAGTAGCAGAGAGAAAAAAGCATGTAAGGAGAAAACGTTGCTGCTAAAACACACTGGTAATTACCATTCATAGTTCAATCACCATGATAATCTAAGAAACACGTAGGGCTTACAGCACAGGTGTCCTGGCCTCTCTTGTTAGCACAGATCATGTTCTTGGTAAAGTTTGGACCGTAGGATCTGCTGCGGCCGCAGATGTGTCGTCCCACGACGGCAATGCTCAGCTCTTGCAGTTTGTCCGGTTTGCTGCCCAGGTTATCTGTGAATCCCCAGCCTGCAGTTTCCACCTCAGCGTCTTCTTGAGGATCAGCAGCGCCCTCTCTGGCATACTTCAGTTGTTTCACCGCATCGGTCTCCACCGCGGGCCGGCTCAGCTGATAAATGAAAAGAGGATTCGGAGCGAAATCGTAACTATGCAAGTAAATGTTCATATGCATGCATAAGTATATGTTGTATCAGATACACACACATGCATGCATGGCACAAGCAGAAGCATATACAAACATTGACTCTTCACCTTGGCAAGTGAGATGTCATTGTCATAGATGGCTTTGTTGAAATCGGGGTGATTGTACACTGCAACGATGTCAAAAGTCTGTTTGGTATCTTCATCAGCAGACAAAGAATGAGCCCCTAAAACAATTTTGCGTCCTCCTACACTGGACCGCATCAAACAGGTTAATTGTCAAACGGGGAATTTAAGATTTAGGGTTTGTATTTTCATCACAGGGAAAAAAAAAGATTTCATCAACATTTGCGTGATTTTCAGTTGCTAGCAACTGGTGTAGTCTTATGTAATTTGTGGTCACATGTTAGTGCTTAAATGTAGCAGAAACGCATAGTGTGGTACACAATTATCTCTATAATTTAGATGCAGTCAAGTTCTACACACACAACTTAGCAAACTTAAACCCTATATTAGGGTTTAAGTTGAGTTGTTACCCGTCTTGGAAACAGTGAGATGCGCTCATGACCCATTGGCTCGCGATTAGAAAACCGCCACATTCATGATTCCCATTCTTCTGAATGGATGCCATGTACGGTCGCGAGTGTGGGGCAGCTTCGTCTCCATTCATAATGCTTTCACCTTTTCGGAGAGAGGGAGAATAATGCGCCCACTGATGCTCAGTAATACACAATATAGCAACGCAGCAAGCACATCGTACACGGCATGGTAGGCTAAACGATAAGATAACGCTGAATTACACAGCTAATTAAGTAAACTGGTGCGACAGTAGTTATCCTCTCCTCAAAACTAGTTATGAGATACCTTTTTTGTAGAATGTAACTACAAAACGTCGGAGGACAAAAAATCACAATATAACCTTAATGTAGTTGGCAGGTAACTTAAATAAAACATAAAACTTCAGTTAATAATTAAGCATTGCTTAATTTTAAGGGTTTGTAACTTACCAGTTATTATCCATAAACAGAGGATGGTTGAGGCAAATAGCAGTTTCACAGAGTCCATGTTGAATTGCGTTTTCTCTCCTGATACTGAACAATTCAGCTAGAGAGTGAGCTTTATAACGTGTGTATGTGTGTGTGCGCGCGCGGGAAAGAGAGAGAGAGAGAGAGAGAGAAAGAAAGATAGAGATTACTCCTGCCCTCCCACAGCAAACCCCAATTGCAAACCCCAATTGGCCTACTCCTTCCCCCTCAATCCCGCCTCCTTCCCATGTCCTTAGACTAGTCGTACCAAGTTTTCCTACCACATGTTTTTCTCCTTGCACACACAAACATACACACTGAGAGAAAGAGAGAAAAATAGTTCTGAGATGAACTGAGAGTGAACTCTGTACAAATAAATGCCCCAGACAGAACACATTTATCTTTGAGACATCTACACTATACTTCCAAATCCAGCGATGGCGTCCACATTATGCAATTTGTTCATTAGCACGACGTCGCCGTGACACTTTTGCCAGAGGCTGAGCATCTTTTAAAATCATTGAGCAAGTTTTATCTTATACAGTAAAATGTGAAGATATGAAGATATTGAACAGAAATTATAAACGGCCAAGAAATAAAAATTCCGTTACTTTTGTTATATGAACAACAGTAAAGATATTGTGTTGTTTCTCTGCGAGCAGTTTTTTGCATGCGTAGAAGATGATCACGACAAAAATGTAGGTTTGAGCGTTTTTACTGAAAGTTCTTCAACAACAGTAGTAAGTAGTGGGAACGAGTAAAAACAGTCTTTTATCTGATGTTTGTACTCGCTGGGGTGAAGTTCTTGCCCAGAGTAGGGACGATTACTAAAGACCACTACGTCTACACCGGAGTCTGCATACGATCAACTAACTGAAATTTGTGAAGAACGTTTTCGTACACAAACAACTGCGTAACAACTGCTACATAAACACATATAAATAATCTTGACACATAACAACATTTGAACAGGCAACGATGTCTCGGCGTTGCGCCAATGAGCAAACAGCATAACGCCTTTCTAAAGAATTAGGCGCCTCTAGTATGACTTGTATTGTCTTGGGAATTGTCTGGGCAATAAATTTAAGGGCTGTAAGATTACGAAAAGATTTCTCGGATTTCTCGGAAAAACGATTGAAAAGAAAAATATTAGGGTAATATATATACACTAGTCATGCTGTCCCACGCGCGCTGCATGGATCAATTATAGCGATTAAACCTCATGAATGGTTGGCAGTTTACTGATCAGATATAGTATGAGAACTTATGATGAAAACTATTACAAGTTCAAATTCTCATTTAGACCCACGGCATCCATAAAGAGACACAGGCCTACCTAATGGTGCCAGTGTAAGTGTGTATTTGTTAAACATGAAAATACATACTAAATGTTAGAGCAGGATCAAAAGTCTTTTACTTTAATCTCATCCTGAAAGAAGGCTACGATTTGAAGCAAAAGAGCTACAGAATTCAGATTGCATTCAATGGCCAGATTATTAGGTACAGCTGTCTAGTACCAGGTAATACCCCTCATTGCTTCAACGGTGGGACATAGGCTCATGCAAATGTAATGGTGTTATGCAGCTGCTACAGACTGGACAGCGTTACATTTATGCTGTGAACTGTCTGTTCGATTTCTCATCCCAAATATGCTTTACTGGGTTACGGTCTGGGCACTGCACAGGCCACTTGAACAAAGTGAACTGACTGTCATGTTCCTGGAACCATTGCTTGAGGTGTCCATGTGATGTAGGGCAAAGTATAGCCACGAAGGGATGCACCTGATAAGCTTCACTGTTTAGGTGTATTGTTGGCATTCTGTCCAGGCATGACAGGTCAATAGACTCTTGCTTACACCAAATGACTCATACGTCAGCAAAATGCAACAGGGACAAGGATTTGTCAAACCACCACACAGTTGTCCAGTCTTGACAATCATATGCTCATTGGAGCCACTTCTTCTCTGTAAACTCAAGGCACTGTTACACATGAAAAGCAAGGCAAACAATGCAACTGTCACCGATGACTATGGCATTCTCAAACCCACAGAGGTTAGTCATTTTCTCCATACAAACATTCAGTTTAACTGTTACTGGATCCCTTTATGCTCACATGCATACTTTATATGGTAACCCAAAGGCATGAAGGTCCTTACGGAAAAATAGGTTTTGATTTAAAAAAAAAAAAAAGAAAAAAAAAGAAAAATGATAAATTGTTCTCACTTGCTCATATTTTCAAAAAACATCCAAAGCTTCTTGAGCCAATAAATGTTGATTAATGTGCAATAAAGTACATTATCTAGGCAAATACTGTAACAATAATAGAATAAAAAAAATAAAAGATCATCATATTGGATGCTGAAAATAACAATAATATTGATAACACAGGAATGTGTGAGTAACATTAGGTTAGTAAAGTCAATCCATACACAACCAATGTGTGGAAGAAGGCTTTGGCTGATACATACGCATGTGCGTACACACTCTGTGAAAAATTATTTATTAACTCATAAAACCATCCTATCTGATCATTTGATACAAAATTATTAAATAACCATAGCCAGTGTATTATTTTCATTGCTTCCAAGCACTACAAATGATGTCTCAATCCTCACAATGACATCACATCACATCACATCACATCACATCACATAATTCTGTTTTGTCTTAGAACCACAAAACAAGTGGTTATTATTGCAGTCATCTGAGAGAGGGCATCTTTTAATGCTTGGTGGGTTTTTTTGAAAAGTCCATTTTTTATTCTACCGCACTAATAACCAATCATTTTCTGATGGTGGACATTCAAGTTATATACACTTCAAGATGATAAACTAATGCAGGTGACCTGACAGCTAAATTAAAAGAAAAGAAAACTTTATTTAGTTCTGTTTGTGTGTGTGTGTTTGTGTGTGTGTGTGTGTGTGTTAGTTTTTTTACAGTAACTCTTTTGCAGCAGCTGTGTATTGCTTGGCTCTAGTGAGTTTTTCGGGGTTGTCTTGTCTTTATTGTGATGTAAATAAAGAATGTAAATGGAGTTTAAAATGTAGTAAAACGTACTAGAATCCTAGGTAAATATGGATAACATTGCAGAGTTACTAAAGCATGTGATTCTGAAGGAACAGAGATCTCACGATACAGAGCTCTAAACTTAGATAAAAGTAAAACTGAAAAAAAGGGTAACATGGAGATCTGTGTGAATGTCAGAGAGAACTTTTTTTTTTTTTTTCCACTGGAGCCAGAGAGAATGACTTTTTTTTTTAGTAATAATATTGCATTATCCCCACAGAACAGATGTCTTCAGTATTGAGTCTGTTAGGATCCAGTAAGAAAATCTTGAGATAAGTAGTTTGTGTGGTTAGTGCTTCGTGTCTCCACCAGTGTCCATGTATTTACACCAAATAACCACAGGAGGACAGGCAATACTCACAAAGACTAAAAGGCTACAGCCAGTGGTGACGTGCCTGAAGATTTCATCCCGGGGCTTGTGTTTGTACATATATATACACACATGAGTGAGTGGGTGCATGTGTGTGTGTTTGTGTTGGTGGGGATATGTTTATGTGTGTGAAAATATGCAAAAAATCAGAACTGTTTCACACTAAAATAGTTTCACTAGAATATTCACTTAATTTCCATGTAATCTGTATTACATGGAATGGAATCCATGTAATCTTTTACTCATGAATTCAGAGTGATTCTAAACTAACCGCCTAAATTCAGCATTTTCTTCCATTCTCTATCCTTGTTAGGAATAAATTTCACCAATGAAAAAGCCCAGAGAATTTTATGATTTTCTCTGCATCGTTCACGGCTCTGTTAAATTATGATGTTTAGCTGTCAGGCATAGCACTGGTAGAGAATAAAATGCATCTTTGAGAATATTTTCTCTTTTCTTGCTGGAACTTGGTGACAGATAATCTGACCCCTCTGACTGGGGACAGATGTCAAGATGTGTCCCTCTGGGTCTGAGAGAGGCTGAGTGACTGGAGGAAGTACCACCTAGCCTAGGGGAATAGGAAGCACTTGGTCATTTAACAGGATGAGGTAAGCTTGTCTCTCATCTCCTCTCGACCCCCTCTCCCCTCTTTTTTCTCCACCTTATCATTCCTTTCCTTCCTTCTCCCCCATTTCTGAGTCTTCCCGTGGAAGACTAGAGTTCACGGGTGACAACAAGGAATCTACAGCAACTTATGTTGGTTTTAAGATGCAAACGATCTGTAAGGATTTTTAAACGTATGTATTAATGGCAGTTTACATTAGTTTTATCGACCAGCTTTCATACATGTAATGGATAGAAACAGACAAACAATTAGGAATTTTATATTTGTTCTTACTGAAATACATTTAGAATAAATGAATGACTGTGAAAATGATTGCAATCATTGATGTAATATTTAGAGGTACATTGGACAAGGTACTAATAAAAATATGGCTGGGCAGTTCTCCACTTGGGGGTTCACACTTCTGCAAAATATTGCAATGCAGTCTTATTCTAACACGCTTGAATCTAAAATTCGGAGCTTCTCTGGAATCCTGATTACTTGTATTATGCTTGTTTGTGTGGAGTTGGAAAAAAATACCTGCCTACGTTGCACGTCAGTCCTGTTCTAATGTTTTACCATAGACAGTTGTCAAAACATTTGTCAAAATAAAGTTATACCATAATAATGTAATGTTGTATTATTATACTGTAATTTATCAGTCAGGGTCAAGGAAAGAGTGCTTTAAGACTGTTAAGAGATTTTCTGTCCTGTCATTCTGAGATATTTTAGAGCCTATAATCTTCTGTCACCCAGTGTGGCACCTCCTACAAGTGTTTGCCCCCAACCACCCCTCTGATCAAGTTATTGTTCCAGAAAAATGAGGACAGTCGGTTTAAAATACATCAAAACGTTACACAGACTATGTCACCGATTTAAGTGCCGTAAATGTAGAAGAACAGATGTAAGAGGAGAGTGTGTGTGAGTGTGTGCAGGAGGGAGGGAGGTCTCTTGTATCTCTTCCTCTTTTCATCCCCCAAGGCATGGACCTCTCCTCTCTCTCCTCTACAGCATTCATTCCTTCGTTCCCTTCATCATTTGGACTTGTTAGGAATTTTCCCTCCTCCCTCTACAAGAGTTATAACACTTTATATCAGGATGAAGTTTCTACAGCTAAGAGTATGATGTAAACACGTTGAAGAGAGTCCCAAGGTAACCCACAATAGGACAGTCGTGTAAGGGTCATGCCCTAAGGTCATGGCCAAGATTTGTCTGTCACCCTGGCTAATCTGAGACTACATGCTGTTAGTCTGGGTATAATCCAACAGATTATGAAGGACTAGTGGAAATGTAGAGTCATTCAGCCTGATAACCCCCTCCATCCCCCCACCCCAAACCCCACTCCCTACCCCCCAACCTTCTCAAAGCTGAAACTGATGTCCCTGGAGAAGCAACTGATCTACTAATCAGTCTAAAGGAGAGAGCATCTTGTCTAGAGGGGGAGGGGTGTTTCCACCAGAAAATGCCTTGATGACAGAATGGCATTGTTTGCTCTGTCTCCTTAACATGAGGGGGGGGGGGGTGTTTAGACCTTCCAAATAGGGCTTCCATTGCTGCTAAAGGGCAGCCCAACTCCCCTAACCTAAAACAAATGACACGCCTCTTCCTCCAAGACAAACACCTCCAACAGACTCATAGAGGTTACTGTTACCAGTAGGTCATTGTTCAGTTTATTAACCTTTCTGCCTCTCAATGGATGTGTTAACCTTTCCTTTTCCCTGGGGAATATGCAAAACCCTAGAACCCAAACTATTACATAGCAGCTTCGGCTACAGGCTAGGGGTTACTTGCATTACTGTTGATGCATCCTTTATTCTTGCTTTCTCCAGCTTCAGTACTAACGCCTCATCTTTCTCCTTGGTGAATCAATAGCTGTTTTATTGGCCAAATCAAATATGACAGGGCTGGGACAACAAACGTAAAAAATGAATGTGAACAACAGCGAATCATCCACTAAACAGAGGTCGATAAGTGCCACTTGCTTGCACCTTTCTACTAGTCTCACACTCAGTGTCCGCAGCCGTTCTGGAGCCGTCACTGGAGCTACTGGAAATGCTGATCAAAGACTGACTCAGAGACGGTACAGCACCATTCTAACCAGTTACACTCCACTCCCTCAACCGTCTTATTTTGTCAATGCAGCCCTCTGAATATAGTGTCGTTTTCAGAGAGAGAGAGAGAGAGAGAGAGGGTCAGCACTTCTGCTCTCTCACAACACAGGAAGAAAGTATTTTGCGTACTGAACAGACTGTTGGTCATAGGATGGAGTGCTAGCCAAAAGATCCCTACTTAATTAATGTAGATAATTATGCGTCTGTTTCCATGTCAAGCTTTGGTTGAGTGAGTGAAAAGTTTCTTTTTTTTTTTGGAGGGTTGATGGGATACGAACCGACTCCTGCACTTGCCTGAACCCCAAGATCCTGAACTTCAGCCATCTCTGCCCCGGTTCACTACACCAACGTAGAACATCTCGTCCTTTACAGCAAGCGCACGGCAACACCATCGCTTGGGAATGACCTCACGGGTTCAGTTCAGTGACACAAAAACAAGTGAGGAACTGCACGCTCAAAGACAGAGCTGGGTCAAATGCATATGTAATTGAATCATCGTGTCTCTCGTGTTGTAAGTGGCCTTTCGTGTTTTGTTTTCTCTCATTAATGACTATGGATCTGAAAGTACAAGATGAGTCATTCAAAATAGCAGAAACCCAGTTTATATGCTATCTGCCAGGAAAATATAAGAAGAAAATGGTTTCCTGGAAAAAAAAAAAAGTCAGATTAAATAAAAAAAACGAAACAAAACAGACCCCCCCCCCCCCCCCCACCGAGAAAAAGGAAACAACAACAACAACAACAACAACAAATAGTGTGCATAAAGAAAAATAATTACATCGTCATGATTGATATTTTGATCACTGTAAAAGAATGGTCATGAGTGAACTAAGTTCAAATCCATGCTGAGATGTCTTGAACGTTGCATTGTCCCCAGCAGTGAAAGATGTGTGATAGAGAAAATGTATTGATGTAGTATGAGACAGTTACAGCTGTTCTGAGGGACATTCCCTCTAGCTGTTACCTGCATGACTGAGTTTCGGTGGACTTCCTAAAACGAGGCCTGTGTTTAGTACCGATGGTCCCAGTAAAGAACCGGCCTTATCATCCACTGTCACCCCTTCTTAGGAATGAGAGGGAAGTAGTAGTCCATTAACATTCAACCCCTAAATTCTCTGAATATGATCCAAGACACATTCAACCTGACACCTGAGTAAATGGTTACAGTGAGTTAACGAATCAAACAGCACATAAAGCTTTTAATTTAACGACATATTTGATGGGATAAATATAGCACAGAGCACATGGAACATACTGTAAATCTTACAATAACATTAAATCAGTGATATCTTTATCACACGTTCGACATGTGGACTACCCTAACCCATTCTCTCTCAGTGCTGCCCTCTGTTGATGACATATACAACAAAAAATGAATAAATCTCTGAAAAGTATGCTCTTTGTAATATTATGATCATTTTTGTACAGAATTTGAGATGATTGATGGTAGCATAGAAAAAAAAAGAATAGTTAGGCATTTAGCTGTTCTTTACGAAAAATTAAAGTCGAGACAAAAAAAAAATAAACTCTAAGTCACATCTCATTACACTTGGTTAACGAGGACACAAGTGATGAACTGGGCTTTGTTTACGTGCCTTACTTCAGTCATGGACATGCATGATGCTGACTTTTAAGATGTTGCCATGGTTTCCTTGGTGAAGAGGCATTCCATTTGCACCTGTGCCCTGCAGCAGTCTGACAAAAAAAAAAAAAAAAAAAAAAAAAACACTCTTCTTGACAAATATTGAGACTTAGACCTAGGGCAAGCCAGAGACCACACGCAGGTGTG
This sequence comes from Chanos chanos, assembly GCF_902362185.1. NCBI lineage: Eukaryota > Metazoa > Chordata > Actinopteri > Gonorynchiformes > Chanidae > Chanos > Chanos chanos. The sequence continues at coordinate 45,005,145 of NC_044498.1, read as the reverse complement.
CAGTCTGTGTGTGTGTGTGTGTGTGCGCGCGCTGTGCGAGCGCATGCGTATGTGTGTATATGTGTGTATGAATGTACAAGGGCATGCGTGAATGTGTGTGGTCTAGTGCGGCTACACTTATCAAAAGGAGGCGTCCCCGTACCTTAAGAGACAGTTCTCATCTGTCTAACGTACAATAGCCCTTTTCCCGCCATTACTCTTTGTACTTCTCTCTCTCATTCTCTGTCTTGTGTTCATTGCTGGAATATATCCAAGGTACAGGATTAGCGTTGAACAAGAGAAAAATCTCTTGCCTTTCCTGCGCTGATTTAGCCTGAGTTCTCCAACGATGCATTTCACATAGTTAATCAGCGTTTCGCATAGTTCATCTCAACTGCCATCTCCTCATATTTGCCAAAAAAAAACAGGTTACGTGTTGAACACTAAAAAACAAACTATCAGACCATCAGCTAAGAAACAGCCTAAAAACATGCTAAGGTCAAGAGCTGAGTCAAAGCTAATGCACTAAAGCTGCACCTTCATGACAGGTTAGACGTGTTGACGTGCGTCAAGTTACAGAATTACAGACTACATGCTTTTTTTTTTCATCGACTGAGTAACTCCAGGTTACTTTCCATTTGTTTACAGGTGCTCCGCTCCAGCGGTAGGCCTGGGAACATGACAGGGGGATTTCCCGTCCTCGAAGATCCTCTCCGCTGCTTTTTTTTTTTTTTTTTTGCCTTTTCTGTCTCGTGTTCTTCTGTCTTCTTTTGTGATGCTTGCCCTTTCTTTCCCCCCTCTCTCTCTCCCCCTCTGTAAAAAAGTGACCCCGAAGAAAGTAGTGCCTAAGAAAAAAAAAACGTAATAAAAAAGCTTCAATAAAATTGTTTATTCGTGTATAACCGTGTGCTATATGTATCGGTTTGATACATAAACATTGAGGGACAAGACCAGGAAAGGAGCTAAACCCAAGCGGATAATGCCTTGTCAAAATGACTTAAGAATACCTGTGGAAATGCTTCATGATCCACAGCTGTTGTTTAGTCGGACGAGGGACAGAGTGGAGATTGGTTAAGACAATAAGAAGAGTGTTTACTGCATGGGTTTGTTAACGGCTATTGGAGTTTTATGCAGTGCCTTTGAAACATCAATTTAAGACAATGAGAAGAGTGTTTACTGCATGTTTTTATTAATGGCTATTGGAGTTTTATGTAGTGCCTTTGAAACATAAATTTTCTATCCCTCTCTTGCTTCGAACTCTGTGACATTTTGTCAATGGATGGGAATGTCTGAGAACCGGTTCACTGACGCTTAAAATGTGCGTGTGTGTTTGTGTGTGTCTTTGATGTGAGAGGCTGTGCTCTTTGAAGCCTAGGTGAGTGTGTTTGTCAGTGTGATTTTCTGGGATTAAAGAAGCACGGAGTTGAGAGCTAAGGGGAACCCCAAACCACTGACCCAAAGCCCACTTTTTACCTAACACTGACACTCCATAAAACACCTGCAGACACCTGAAACGGTCACAAACACGTGCATGCACACACACACACACACACACACACACACAAGGAGGGGAACTTTGTCCAGCTCTCCAGCTTCACGATGAATTGCAAACACACACACATGCACACACACACAAGCAAGGAGGGGAAGTTTCCCTATCTCTCCAGCTCCACAATGAACCATGTCTACCAAAATAACACACTAAAGATTAATATGTCAGGGGGGTGTAGTATAAGTTTTAGTAGTCTAACCATGCCTCTAGCAAGCTACAAAAACCAAGAACAAGAAGCAACATTTTGCCCGAAACATGTGACTGGCGTGCAGGAATCTCATACTCCATCTTAAATCACAGCAATGAAAACAAACAGGGAATACTATTGGTCCAGACTGTCAGTCACAAAGAGAGGCGATATCTTTTATATCCTGCTCTGTAAACACCATTGCTTCCTATGACTAATTTGTTGAACATAGTTACAGTTGTCAAGGTCAAAGCCGCCGTATTTCGAAGTCTTTCTCCGCCGATGTTTGCGTTGGAAGTGCTTGGTTCCTCCCCCTGCGGCGTTATTTTGGCTAGACGAGATAACTGTCAATAACTGTCAGTCCTTATTAAGCGACAGGGCTCTGAAGCCATCCGCCTTTGCTCGTCGTATAATTAGCACGTCACGATGTATGCCAAGTGATGAACGTGCCAAGGGGAAAAAAATCCGGAACATTGCGTGCCAAATAAAAAAATCAGATGTGTGGCATAAAACAGAATCACCATATCATTTTTTTTCCTCCTTTACCTTCTATAATATGCAAATGACTCATCCTTGAAGACGCTAATAATGTCTAATTAAAATGTGTTTTGTTTTCCTCTCGCTCTCTCTCTCTCTCTCTCTTTGAAAAACCATTCATTCTGACATGTCCTGTGAAGTGTTTTCTTAAGCATTGGGTTAATGTCAGTTTCATCCACCTGTTCCCCTGCGGCCCCGACGGGAGAGGGCCCTCATAACCCAGCCTGCTAAAAGATATATGTGAATATTAAAGCACTTAATATCATCTTCGTGCGCGTGAGAACAATGGCCCTATTGTGAAGCTTCGCAGACAGTGTTTTTCTCTGCGGTTTTAGCTAATAGAAGGTTCCTCGCTTGGAGATATTTATCTTTGCTAAGTGGCTTCCCCAGAGATTTTTTGTGAATGATAAGGGTGTTAGCAGACGTAGAGCACATGCACAATTCTTGATTAGCATCTACCCCGACATAAATCAGATCCCTCAAATCTTGCCAGAAAACGGAGAGAACCCAAAATCCAGACGACCACAGTCTCAGATTCACCGAGAACGTTTTCTAGTCGTTCAAGACACTGGTGGTTTGCTCTCTGTTGCGTAGACGTTTATCACTATATAAACCAATTAGCACTCTTAGATGTCTTATTAGGAAGATATACAGAGAACTGTTTAGAGAAACAGACCACAAACCATTTTTGCTCTCTCGTTCCAAAACACTCAGTCCCACACTGGATAAAGATCCAAACAATGCACACTGTTATGCATCACAACAGACTGACAAATTCCTTTTAAAGACAGTCATCATATGAATAGCATAGCAAGGGTGGTTATCATTTTGACTAAAAACAATGCCGCCACTTTAACACAGTTCACATGAAACCACAGGCCTTGTCTTTATGCATGTGATCCTTAAAAATTTTGTTATCCTTTTTCAGCTCAGGTTTCTGTCTGAATGCTAAACTTGAAGAAAATCGCCAGTGATCTCAAATTTGTCACTTTCCTCTTTAATCACTGGGGGGAAAAATTTGTATATTGTGGTGCAGCACCACTATGATCTGTTGCAATCATTGAGGTCTTTCACACAGTTATATGTTGATACATGGCATAGGCCCACCACAAGGTAACATAAGTTCTTTTCAGTTGATTTCACGTTGCTATCTCCAGCTTAACTAACACTGTGACAAGTTTGAATCATGGAGATAAGAGGTTGTACAGATGATAAGGACAGACAGGATAGAGCACTAAATTAGGTTGTAGATACATTCTTATTTTTCCTCTTTTTTCTGCCAAAGATCTTCTTGATATTGTGCAAGATCAGGAATTTATAATCATCTAATCACCTTTTTGGCTGAAACTTGGCTCAACCAGATTTTCTCTCTCTCTCTCTGTCTCTCTGTCTGTCTGCCTCTCTCTCTCTCTCTTTCTGTCTAACGACTCATCATTGAAATGATGGAGTGAGTCACACCTGAGGATCCTGTTTTGTTCAGGCCTCGTTTGAGCCTGTCAGCAACCACAGGAAGCCTCACATCCAGCTTCAACCACCACCCCCAAACACACACACACACACACACACACACACACACACACGCCATCCAAAACTCCCCAAAACACCAGAGTGATTTATGGCTCCGTTGAGCATCGTGTCCTGTTCCTCAGAGGGGTGTTTCTGCAGGGATCTCTCCAGGTTTTGCATGTGGGCACTGTGCACTGGGCACTGGTCGTGAAATAAATTAGAGTATATTGAGCATATTGAGTAATGAGTTGTCTCCCATGGCATAATTTATTCTTCTTTTTTTTCCCCCGAAACTACGCGCTCTCTCTCTCTTTCTCTTTCTCTTTCTCTCTCTCTCTCTCTCTCTCTCTCTCACGCATACATACTCCAGACTGCTGTGCAAAGCCAGGCGCTAACCTTAAAAAGCTTGTCTGTCATCACTGGTGGCCTTCTTTGTTTGAGCAGCTCTCTGACTGTGCTTTGATTTGTTGTTTTTGAAAGGCTTGGGTTCCTCATTGCATCACTTCCCCTCTGAGGTAGACACTTGAAAAGTGTCTCTCGTGTCATTTTAAACCTTGAAAATCTGGTGTCTCGATCAAAGGGTCTAATTTTGTAATCTGTCTTCTTTCTCAGTTAGATAAAGCTGTAATTGACAGTGAACAAAATGCAACACCAAATATATATATATATATAAAAAAGGGGCTTCCGAATGATCCCATATCCGTCCACAAGACAGAGAGAATAGGCAAAGAGTTAAAAATCTGCTGCATTGACAACTGGTATTGAAGGAGTGATAATAAAAAGAAGAATATGAATGGATATAAACAGAGATATAAGACAGGAGTGCTATGAAGTGATAATTGACTTTATTATGAAGTGCAAAGAGAACTGACAGTGGTTTGGCTGGTATGCGGATGGCACAATATGTGTGTCATGAATGCACACACACGCACGCACACACGTCAGTGATTGTTATTGCTGGGCATAAAACACTCCTGTCATCTTTGCTTCACCACAGACCTCCGTGGCAGTGAAGCGCAGGCGTGTTTATAAGTATCTGAGGAATCCCAGTCCAGACTGACTGATAAGACCAAACATTTCCCCTCGTACACTCACAAGAAACTTCAGTCTGGTGTCTGCCTAAGTTAACTTCACTCCATATGGATCACACCCATTAGACTGGAAATTTTATTAATGAACACCCTACTGCGTCTGTATGTGTGTGTGTGTGCACGTATGTGTGTGTGTGTGCGTGTGTGTGTGTATGCGTGCGCGTGTGCATACACGTACAGTGTGAATCAGGGACTCTGAGCTGATTATTCTGAGAGCAAAACAAATGTAATTGATTGCGCAACCTTTCTATTAAAGAAGTATGTCATCAACAATTCATTATTTCATGAAAATGTTTAGTCGTACTTTCATGAATCATAGGAAAATAAGCTTGTGCCATAGTAGACATAGAAATAACCTTGCTCTTTATGAATGTGGATTTGCGTGTGGCATTATAACACAGGGTGTGTGTGCCTCGTGGGTGTTCTGTCTGGGTTATCTTGGGCTGATATGAGTTTTGTGTGTGTGCGTGTGTGTGTGTGTGTGTGTGTGTGTGTGTGTGTGTTATATAATTATGTATGCTTTTTAAGACTGCCTTTCTCTCTCTCTCTCTCTCTCTCTCTCTCTCTCAGTATTGTGTAATGCAAAGCAAGCTGTGGTTGCTTTAATTTACAACATCAGAGGCAGTATCAAGCTTCTTTGTGGTGTAGAGAGTGAGAAAGAAGACGTTGGTTAATTAATTCATGATTTGTCAACTGACAGGTTGATGTTTCATGTTCACCTGTAAAAGAGGAGGGGTATCTGAAGTGCCTTTGGTCTCTCCCAGTGTATGGAGGTCCCAACAACAGCAATATTTCTGAATCAGTTCATTTATCCTGCAATGACAGATTTTAAGCAATGTTCATTCCAGTCTTCTCTTGTTCACCAAGCAGTCACATGAACAGAACAGGCAGTGAGCTAGAATGTTTCGCTGTGCGCTTTTTGGGAGGTTTTAAATAAGCTATAAAAATCACAAAATGCTGAAATAATTTATTACTAACAAAAATATTAACATGCATTGTTTAATGACATACGTTACGAAAAACATATAATAACTCGTGAATGTGATGTTGATGTAATACTTTATCTCTCCAACACTTTAACCAAAACCATCTGTGTGTGTGTGTGTATGTGTATATGTGCATTCATCTTTTTGTGCTATGCGTGTGTGTGGCGTGTGTGAGTGTGAAGAAGGGTAATTTGAGGCAGAATTAGAGCCTTTTATACGGCTGCCACCTTGTCAACATGGCTTGTTAAATCTCTTCTCCACTCCTCCGCCACTCCTCTAATGCTCTGTCATTCTCTCTCTCTCTCTCTCTCTCTCCCCTCTCTTTCTTTTTCATTTGTTCTAATTCCAGGGCTGGCCAGGTCTTGCCTGGATTTGAGCAGTACTGGGTTTCAAAGCGTAATTGACACCTTACCTGTAATTTCATGGTTTCACCCCACCTGTCTTTGAAGTCTCAAACTAAGGATGTGGAGTTGCGTATGTGTGTGTGTGTTTGTGCATATGTGTGTGTGTGTGTGTGTGTGACTGTGGAAACTGTTTTGAGTGAGAAATAATATATTATCATGAGCTTATATATTTTCTATTAATTTCCTCGCATGCCTTTTGTCTGTTACAGTGTTCTGTGGAGTTTCCTAACCTCTGTGTGGTAACACACCTGCTCTCTCTCTCTCTCTCTCTCTCTCTCTCTCTCTCTCTCTCTCTTTCTCCTTCTCTCTCTATCACTCTGACCATCACTCTTTCTTTCGTTTACACGCTCCTGCATGTCAAAGGCCCA